>NC_092333.1:704630000-704930000 GCF_046630445.1 Rutidosis leptorrhynchoides
TCACCTGAACCAAATCGGGTGTCAACCGTAAGAACGGTGGTTGCATAGCATGGTCGGAGACAGGACCTTGTGCCAGACCGAAAAATTATAAGGGTGAGCTTTACTATTGCTCCTACAAAGGATAGTAAAAGCATCCGACACGTTTTTGGACCATAATTAAAAGCATGTCACGGGACATTGCCTTAACAGTTTCTTGTTCATCGCTTTCCTTTACAACCGGACGGTAGTTTGCCGAAAGGTAATATACGGGACAAGTAAACTGGACGTGTTGCTTTCCTAATACAAGGTTAGCAAGTGGGTAACACAAAACCACAAGTGTTGAGCTAAAATTTTCAAATCTGAAACCCACACAACCCACAAAAATATTTTGCAAACACCGGTGAAGGGTTATTCCGGAAAACTTATCTAGGGTAAAAGCTAGATTAAATTTTCAAAAAGATCAAATGTTTTCATAAAGATCCAATTTCCTTAAGGATCTACATTTTCATAGTCATGTGGGACTGTAAACCACCTTTCAAATGTGCACTTTGCTTTGGAAACCGAAAGTAAATCGGCTATTTGATTGCAAGTGTCGTTGACCTAAACCCGAGGCAACTGTGGATGGCACAACCACCTTTAACCATGGTTCTATCGTTACTATCATTGTTTATAACACCGTATCAAAATCACTGATGTATAAAGTGTGAAGAATAAAGAAGTGATTCTAGTATGTTTTTATTTCAAGACTGTATTGCTTGAGGATAAGCAACGCTCAAGTGTGGGGATATTGATAAGGCTAAAAAGGAACATATATTTCATAGCATTATTCCCCAAGAAAGACAAGATTTTAGTTGCAATTGTTCCATTTTCAAGTAATATTCGTTTATATTTAATAGTGCGAAGACAAAAGGCGAAAACGACGAATTGAAGACGCAAAGGTCCAAAAAGCTAAAAAGTACAAGATACAATAAAAAAGGTTCAAATTATTGATGAGGAACGTCTAAAAACGACAAGAGTACAAGTTACAAAACGCAAAGTACACGATATAAAATTGTGCGAAAGGACGTTCGAAAATCCGGAACCGACACATGAACCAACTTTCAACGCTCAACGCAACGGATCTGAAAGTACAAGTCAACTATGCACAAGAATATAATATAATATTTAAATAATTCATAATAAGAATAATATTAAATATTAAAAAGTTGTTAATTGAGCATAGTTCAGGGGTCATAAGTGAAAATTTCAATTTATCATTTGCCTATAAAAGGCCATCTAAATCGATGATTTAGATACACCTTTTTCCAATCTTCTTTCTTTCTTATGTAATTTATATTTATATTTATAATATTAAGTTTAATTTAAGATTAATAATAATTGGGTTATTGTAAGAAATGTTTTACGGGTTTTAAAGTCGAAACTCTGCCCGTGTAACGCTACGCGATTAATCACCACTGTAAGCTATGTTCTTCCTTTTTAAATTAATGTATCGTAACTAAGTTATTATTATGCTTATTTGAGCCGAAGTAATCGTGATGTTGGGCTAAAATATTAAGAAGGGGTTATTGAACTTTGGACCATAATTAAGGTTTGGGCAAAAGACCGACACTTGTGGAAATTGAACTATTGACTATTAATAGATGGGGGGTATTGTCTAATTGAGTGACAACTCATTGGAGTCTGTCGAACCTATCTTCAAATTAATTAACCTAATAATTAATAATGATTATGGTTGTCCTATTTAGTGACGTTCATATGGAATCTGTTATAATCATTTAATTAATCAATTGGGTTGGGTAATTGATTATTCATTCTGATCAAGTGGATGAATTAATATTCATAAACTAATTAAAACAGGGGTGGATTACATACAGTGATAACTGGTGTAATTGTTGACAGAAGTGATAGCTGCGTCACAGTTTAAATCCTTAATCAGTTGGAATATTTGACTTCGGGTATAAGGGTAATTTGACGAGGATACTCGCACTTTATATTTATGACCGATGGACTATTATGGACAAAAACCAGATAGACGTATCAAATAAACCAGGACAAAGGACAATTAACCCATGGTAATAAATTAAAATCAACACGTCAAACATCATGATTACGGAAGTTTAAATAAGCATAATTCTTTTATTATATTTCTCATCGTATCTTTATTTACTGTCATTTTATTACTCGCAATTTTATTTACTGTCATTTTATTTATTGTCATTATTTTACGCACTTTAATTATCGTCATTTATCTTTACGCTTAAAATATAGAATCGACAAACCGGTCATTAAACGGTAAAAACCCCCCTTTTATAATAATATTACTACTTATATATATATATATTTATATAAATATAGTTTTATAAAAATATAGTACGTAATCAATAGCTCCCTGTGGAACGAACCGGACTTACTAAAAACTACACTACTCTACGATTAGGTACACTGCCTATAGTGTTGTAGCAAGGTTTAGGTATATCCCATCCGTAAATTAATAAAACTTGTGTCATATTTTGTAGTATTTCCTAGTAAAAATAATACTATTTCGTACCCTCCCGCTGCACACATCAAAAGTGCAGGTCTCCGATTTGTTGGAGTGAAGTGGAGGATAGACAGATTACTGGTCCGGAGATTATACAAGAAACTACCGAGAAGATCATCCAAATTCAACAACGGTTGAAAACCGCCCAAAGTCGACAAAAGAGCTACGCTGACATTAAAAGAAAAGATATAGAATTTGAAATTGGAGAGATGGTCATGCTTAAAGTTGTACCTTGGAAAGGCGTTGTTCAATTTGGTAAACGAGGGGAATTAAATCCAAGGTATATTGGACCATTCAAGATTATTGATCGTGTCGGAGCAGTAGCTTACCGACTTGAGTTACCTCAACAACTCGCGGCTGTACATAACACTTTCCACGTCTCGAATTTGAAGAAATGTTTTGCTAAAGAAGATCTCACTATTCCGTTAGATGAAATCCAAATCAACGAAAAACTCCAATTTATCGAAGAACCCGTCAAAATAATGGATCGTGAGGTTAAAAGACTTAAGCAAAACAAGATACCAATTGTTAAGGTTCGATGGAATGCTCGTAGAGGACCCGAGTTCACCTGGGAGCGTGAAGATCAGATGAAGAAGAAATACCCACATCTATTTCCAGAAGATTCGTCAACACCTTCAACAGCTTAAAATTTCGGGACGAAATTTATTTAACGGGTAGGTACTGTAGTGACCCGAAATTTTCCATGTTTATATATATTAATTGAGATTGATATTTACATGATTAAATGTTTCCAACATGTTAAGCAATCAAACTTGTTAAGACTTGATTAATTGAAATATGTTTCATATAGACAATTGACCACCCAAGTTGACCGGCGATTCACGAACGTTAAAACTTGTAAAAACGACATGATGATATATATATGGATATACATACGGTTAACATGAGATTATGATAAGTAAGTATCTCCATAAGTATATTAACAATGAGTTATATACATATAAACAAGACTACTAACTTAAGGATTTCGAAACGAGACATATATGTAACGATTATCGTTGTAACGACATTTAAATGTATAAATATCATATTAAGATATATTAATATATCATAATATCATGATAATATAATAATTTAACATCTCATTAGATATAATAAACAATGGGTTAACAACATTAATTGAGATCGTTAACTTAAAGGTTTCAAAACAACACTTACATGTAACGACTAACGATGACTTAACGACTCAGTTAAAATGTATATACATGTAGTGTATTTAGATGTATTAAAATACTTTTGGAAGACTTCAAGACATATATCAAAACACTCATACTTAACGAAAATGGTTACAGTTACTTTCCCATTCTTTTCTTTCATCAAGAATTCTAGTCGTATTCTTACCCGTATGATACACAGCTTCAAAACGTACTTACTATGAGTATATACCAATAGGAACTAGCATGGGATTCCACTCTTGATTATGTCATGTATGACTAATCAATTTTAACTTCTACCATGAGCTAGTCAACTAACTAGAACTCCTTTTAACCCCACTCACCACTCACCAATTACCACTCATCATTCACTCCATTTCACTTCCAATTCTCTTTCTAATTCTCTCTCAACACACACACACACACTATTATGAACGTATTTTTCCAGTAGTTAATCATCATATTAATTAAAAATCACTTCAAGAATCAAGCTATAATCATCATAGGAAGAACACTTCAAGAACACTTCAAAAATCCCTTCAAGTTTACTAATTTACTTCCAAGCTTTCTAATCCATTCCAAGTAATCATCTAAGATCAAGAAACCTTTGTTATATATAGTAGGTTATCTTTCTTATTCAAGGTAATATTCATATTCAAACTTTGATTCAATTTCTATAACTATAAACTATCTTAATTCGAGTAAAAATCTTACTTGAACTTGTTTTTGTGTCATGATCCTACTTCAAGAACTTTCAAGCCATCCAAGATCCTTTGAAGCTAGATCATTTCTTGTCACTTCCAGTAGGTTTACCTACTAAACTTGAGGTAGTAATGATGTTCATAACATCATTCGATTCATATATATAAAACTATCTTATTCGAGGGTTTAAACTCGTAATCACTAGAACATAGTTTAGTTAATTCTAAACTTGTTCGCAAACAAAAGTTAATCCTTCTAACTTGACTTTTAAAATTAACTAAACACATGTTCTATATCTATATGATATGCTAACTTAATGATTTAAAACCTGGAAACACGAAAAACACCGTAAAACCGAATTTACGCCGTCGTAGTAACACCGCGGGCTGTTTTGGGTTAGTTAATTAAAAACTATGATAAACTTTGATTTAAAAGTTGTTATTTTGAGAAAATGATTTTTATTATGAACATGAAACTATATCCAAAAATTATGGTTAAACTCAAAGTGGAAGTATGTTTTCTAAAATGGTCATCTAGACGTCGTTCTTTCGACTGAAATGACTACCTTTATAAAAACGACTTGTAACTTATTTTTCCGACTATAAACCTATACTTTTCTGTTTAGATTCATAAAATAGAGTTCAATATGAAACTATAGCAATTTGATTCACTCAAAACGGATTTAAAATGAAGAAGTTATGGGTAAAACAAGATTGGATAATTTTTCTCATTTTAGCTACGTGAAAATTGGTAACAAATCTATTCCAACCATAACTTAATCAACTTGTATTGTATATTATGTAATCTTGAGATACCATAGACACGTATACAATGTTTCGACCTATCATGTCGACACATCTATATATATTTCGGAACAACCATAGACACTCTATATGTGAATGTTGGAGTTAGCTATACAGGGTTGAGGTTGATTCTAAAATATATATAGTGTGAGTTGTGATCAATACTGAGATACGTATACACTGGGTCGTGGATTGATTCAAGATAATATTTATCGATTTATTTCTGTACATCTAACTGTGGACAACTAGTTGTAGGTTACTAACGAGGACAACTGACTTAATAAACTTAAAACATCAAAATATATTAAAAGTGTTGTAAATATATTTTAAACATACTTTGATATATATGTATATATTGTTATAGGTTCGTGAATCAACCAGTGGCTAAGTCTTACTTCCCGACGAAGTAAAAATCTGTGAAAGTGAGTTATAGTCCCACTTTTAAAATCTAATATTTTTGGGATGAGAATACATGCAGGTTTTATAAATGATTTACAAAATAGACACAAGTACGTGAAACTACATTCTATGGTTGAATTATCGAAATCGAATATGCCCCTTTTTATTAAGTCTAGTAATCTAAGAATTAGGGAACAGACACCCTAATTGACGCGAATCCTAAAGATAGATCTATTGGGCCTAACAAACCCCATCCAAAGTACTGGATGCTTTAGTACTTCGAAATTTATATCATATCCGAAGGGTGTCCCGGAATGATGGGGATATTCTTATATATATGCATCTTGTTAATGTCGGTTACCAGGTGTTCACCATATGAATGATTTTTATCTCTATGTATGGGATGTGTATTGAAATATGAAATCTTGTGGTCTATTGTTACGATTTGATATATATAGGTTAAACCTATAACTCACCAACATTTTTGTTGACGTTTAAAGCATGTTTATTCTCAGGTGAATATTAAGAGCTTCCGCTGTTGCATACTAAAATAAGGACAAGATTTGGAGTCCATGTTTGTATGATATTGTGTAAAAACTGCATTCAAGAAACTGATTTCGATGTAAAATATTTGTATTGTAAACCATTATGTAATGGTCGTGTGTAAACAGGATATTTTAGATTATCATTATTTGATAATCTACGTAAAGCTTTTTAAACCTTTATTTATGAAATAAAGGTTATGGTTTGTTTTAAAAATGAATGCAGTCTTTGAAAAACGTCTCATATAGAGGTCAAAACCTCGCAACGAAATCAATTAATATGGAACGTTTTTAATCAATAAGAACGGGACATTTCATAAATTGGACGGAGTAAGAAAAGAATCCAGATGCGAAAATAATAAGTTACAATTTGGTAAAGGAAAATCAAAATTCGCAGTGAAAAGAAGAGCACGACACCTTGAAAGATGTCACAAATGCGGAAAATGGTCACACGAAGGAAAATGCTCGACGAATCAGACATATTCCAATACCGAGTTCGTTACTTTATGCAGAGATGGACCGTTTATATGTTTAGAAGAAAAAACGTTTAATGCTCGAGGTTACGCCTATGTAGCTATGAAAAACCAATTAGTCCGACTATCTTATGAGTGGGCTAGAGCATATCACTAAGAAATCTATCTCACAGGTAAGTTTGTACAGTTTTCATTTTTATTTTTATTTTTATTTTTAACCTTTTGATAATAAACGCTAATTTGTTCGCTATAAAGTATTAAATTGGTATTCAATAAAATTATGTCTTGCGACCGAAATTATTGATATCATGCAAAAATTTATTACATCACTGCGAAATTTACCGTTTATTCTTAAGGTATAAATATCTTTAATCATTCAACCAAAATATTTCAAAAATTCGTCATGAGCTAAATTAGGTCGTTGAACCGAAATTACTTTACCGAAAAGAGGGGCGTATATTTTTGATAATATTTGATTGATTAAAGTGGGATAAAAGACCAAACATATTTTTATTTTATTTTTACCATGTTTTTAAAATTAATATTAAAATAATATTGTAAAATTTTTAAATCAATATATTGTAAATATTTGAAAAATTAATATTTTTAATATAAGTTTGTACGTATAAAAACAAAAATATAATTTAAGTTTGGTGTGAATTTTTAATATGAATTTTTAATTTTATGCATTTTAAATTTAAGTTTAGTGTGAATTTAAAAACAAAAATTTACTTTATTTCGCTAAGTTAAAAATATAATTTTTAAAATTCGTCGTGAGTTGAAGACTAGGTCGTTGAACCGAAATTGCTCTACCCAAGGGAGGGACGAGAACTTTTATTATCATTATTTTTAATCTTATTGAATTAAAGTATGCCAAAAACATTTAAAAAAACCCAAAAATCTTTACTTTTAAAACCGCGCTTTGAATTGACAAATTTTAAAATTTTGTCGAGGGACGGACTAGGACAACGATCCGAAACATCCTCGCTCCTAAAGGAAAACAAAATTTTTAGAATTTAATTAATTAAATGTTTTAAAAAAGTTAAAAGGTTTTATAAAAAAAAAAAAGCCAAAAACACTGTACCCGGGACTCCTTGCGATCGCATGGAGTTTGGCCTTTGGTGCCATGCGATCGCATGGGGAGAAATTCCAGGACAGAAACAAATAGCTCAGCGAGCTGTTCTTCACACAAAACTCACACATACATACGAAAATACCCCAAAATACTCTCTAAAATTCGAAAAATTTCACCGTAATTCGTCAATTTTCTTGCTCTAATCATGCCTAGATTCGCATTCTTCAGCAAAAAGGTAAAAATTACACCCCCTAAACTCATAAATTTTCTAGTTTTTGTGATAATTACCAATATTTTACCTAATGCAATTTTGTTAATTTCTAGTGTAATTAGTGTTAAATTGTTAGCATTTTATGCATGTATAACCTAGATTGATGTTATTTAACATGATTTAAAGCCAAAAACTTCAAAATTTTTAGAAATCTAGGGTTTGTGTTCTTGATCAATTTGGGACTTTTTGATATAAATAGGTTATGGCCGATTTTTGTCATGAATTATTGCTAAATTGAGTAGTGTAACATGTTTAGGTAGTTAAATGATCCAAACATTGATCCTAAACATGATTTTTGGAGATTAAAGTGAACTTTTTAAGTCCAAAATTCATGAACTTGATTAATTTGATATATTTGCCATTTGAGACTTGTTTAATTGTTAGTAATGACTATTTTGACATGTTATTTGAGTTAAATGCTTATGAACTTTGTATACATTTTCATATGTGCTTATTTGAAAAAGTATAGAATTGTAAAAAATGTGAAAATGTGTATAAGTTTAATTTTGATTTAACATGTTATTGTGATTGTTTTAAGTTGTTATTTTGCTAACACTAATGCATATTTGGATGCACAAACTTTGTGTTTAATGTGTTTTGCAGAAAGCCGATACTGGCGGTTCAGGATCATCATCATCTAGACGACCAGCTCCAGCTCCAGAACCAGAACTAGAAATGCAATATGAACCTGAACAAGTACCACAGCAGGAACCACAACAACAGCCTGATCAGCACGTACCTTATTATGACCCGCTACAGTTACCTAATGAATTCATAGTATTTCCGCCACATCCACCTGTAGAATACCCAACGATTCCTGAACATACATTGCATCATAATTTGAGATTCGATAGACGATGGAGAGATTACCCATCATATCAAAGTAATAAATTCAAATTAGTAACAAAAGAGGTAGAGGTGCCGAGGGTAATTGATTGGAATCCTTTAGAAACGGTCCATCTAACTGACCGTGTTAGACAGCATTTGATTCAAAGGTATGGCAGTTCTTCTTTTACAGATCGGGAACGTCTTTTCACCATTCGTAGACCTGTATATAAAGAATGGTGTGTTGAGCTGATGAGTACTATAGCGTTAAATGTAGATGTAGATAGGTTAGATGATAGAAGTTTTCTTAGATTTACCCTTGGCGGTAGGATGTACAGAATGTCCATGATGGACATGGCCAGGGCATTACAGATTTACACTCCTATTGAATTGCTACTACCCGACTGTATGAGTTTGATTTATCGTGGTGAAAGGGTAGATAGGAATTTTGACACGAACACCGTTTGGAGGCGTATGTCAAACTATAATGTTTTTACACTAGGAGGAAAACACTCCTACTTACATATTAACAAAGCCGAGCTTCGTGTAATTCATAGATTTTTGGCTAACTCGATTACACAGAGAGGTCACAATAAGGAGAAAATGACCTTACATGATTTATTTTACCTAAAGTGTATTCGAGACCCGAGAAGCTTTGTTAATATCCCTTATTGTGTTGGTTTTTATTTATCTAAAATGGTAGAAGGAATGCAGGACGGGAGTATAATAGGAGGAGGTATTTTTGTTACTCTCATTGGAGAGTATTTAGGTGTTGATAGAAACCAAGGGGGTCCATTACAGGTTTGTAGAGAACAGGATGAGACCATAGGATTGCGGGTTTATACGGGTGCTAAGGTATTGAAGAGTAGACACAACCAGGCAATTCCCTATGAAGATAATCATCCCCAGGTAGAGAGAGGCTCAGACGAGGAAATGGAGGAAGTGGAAGACATTAGGGATGTCTTTCGAGATGCTATTCTTGACGTCCACATTCGTATAGATGAGGAAGCAATGACGAGCGCGTCCAGACATAGTATGTACGCGCAGTGGAACTCCGAGCGAGTATACGAGGATTATAGATGACGCCAACACGATAGCTGGTTAGTTCATCAGCACCAAATCATGAGCCAGCTATCATATCAGGTACCAAATAATTACGTGCCTACTCGACCTGCTCATTTTCCGCCACACAACCCCGACATCCGACCACCCTGTAACCGGTATGACTATAACCAAGCCTATCAGAACACCTATAACCAACAATGGAACCCACCTGACGAGATGAACTGGAACCCCTATCTAGACTGATTTGGTTCCATCGGTTATTTTTATGATTTTTATATTTTTATCTTTTTACTTGTTCATGTTTAAACTTATGTTATTGGATATATTTGTGTAATTTTTATCATTTTATTAATATTGTGTACTAATATTTCCCATTTAGGATTTGAAAGTTTGAAAGTGGGATTTTAAGTCCCATTTTAAATTACCATGCATGTTTATATTTGTATTGTATGTATATTATCGATTGTACAAAACAGGGTAAAACAACGCATTTTCAAAGACTGGCATTAAGTTCAATAAAAGCTAGTACTTTTGACGACAAAACAAAAAACAAATGTGATGTAACAACAAGACGGAATGAACAAATGATGTGCACCATTTATCATTCAGCAAACAAACGCCAATATGTTTGGAAATTTTGGTAAAATTTAATCAATTTTCTACGCTAATCACCCTCAAAAATTTAAAATGTTACTGATTTCTTGCAAATGAGGGCATTGCAAGATCTTAAGTATGGGAAGGGGTTAAATTCTTTCGGAATTTTAAAAATTTTTGACTTGTACACTTGGTTACCATTAGAAATACTAGTAACGCAGTAGTTATATTAGAATCTAGTGCTCTCTGATAATAAAGAACAGCCCTAGTCTTATATACTGACTACCCAATTCTAGTAAAATTTTTCAAAATTTTCAATTAAATGAATTCAAAATCATGTTTATACATATTTATGAACGATAAAACTAGGTGTTAACACCGAAATTATTGTTACTTCGGATAGGACATAAATTGAGAAACAACCCAAAATGTTAGAATTCATTTAAAATGGAATAGAGGACAATAAAAAGGAAAATAAAAGTCAAGTGTGGGAAAATTTACCAAGTTATTTAAAACATATATCACACATATTTTTGTAACAAATCACTGAAGATACTTTTGTTTTGGACGATTTTAATCAGTTTTACCCGATTTACTGTAATATATTTGAAAGAAAGATGGATCTACACGATGAATCAATTCCATCATTAAAAGGAAGTAAAGTCTTCCGAAAAAGAAACGCGCTTCTTGATTTAGGTCATGAAGTTGTCGTCCAGACCAGCTGTAGGTTGACGAAAAATCTAGAAAAGTCATCACTTAAATCAGCTGGAAATCCACGGACCTCAGCATCAAACAGGGTCGCCAAGTGGTCAGACTTATCCTAACCATGAGAGGATCTGTCTCGTAAAATGGGGAGGACGCCGTGCAAATTAGCTTGATAAGACTAATGAATCAGATCCCCAGAAAAGGATAATCTCCTTAAAGATCAAAAATCAGCTTTTAAGCCTGATATTACTCAATCCTAGAGATTGACCTTAAAGATTGAGAATTACAAACTCATGGAATTCGATGATATCTAAACTCGAGCTTGAACGGGAAAATATTTTGATCAAAATTGCAAACCGATTTGTTTTCTGAAAACCCATTTTTAATGCGTTCATTACCATTGAACGTAAAATCCTAGGAATTCACCTGGAATTCATTAGGTCACCTGAACTAAATCGGGTGTCAACCGTAAGAACGGTGGTTGCATAGTATGGTCAAAGACAGGACCTTGTGCCAGACCAAAAAATTATAAGGGTGAGCTTTACTATTACTCCTACAAAGGATAGTAATTGCATCCGACACGTTATAGACCATAATTAAAAGCATGTCAGGGGACATTGCCTTAACAGTTTCTTGTTCAATGCTTTCCATTACAACCGGACGGTAGTTTACCGAAAGGTAATATACGGAACAAGTATACTGGACGTGTTGCTTTCCCAATACAAGGTTAGCAAGTGGGTGACACAAAACTGTAAGTTTTGAACTAAAATTTTCAAATCTGAAACCCACCAAACCCACAAAAACAATTTGCAAACACCGGTGAAGGGTTATCCCGGAAAACTTATCTAGGGTAAAAGCTAGATTTAATTTTCAAAAGATCAAATGTTTTCATAAAGATCCAATTTCCTTAAAGGATCTAAAATTTTTATAGTCATGTGGGACTGTAAACCATAACGTTACTACCATTGTTCATACCGCCGTATAGAAATCACTGATGTACAAAGTGTGAAGAATAAAGAAGTGATTCTACTATATTTCAAGACTATATTGCTTGAGGACAAGCAACGCTCAAGTGTGGGAATATTTGATAATGCTAAAAACGAACATATATTTCATAGCATTATCCCTCAAGAAAGACAAGATTTTAGTTGCAACTGTTCTATTTACAAGTGATATTCGTTTAAATAATAAAAGGTGAAGACAAAAGATAGATTCGACGAATTGAAGACGCAAACGACCAAAAAGCTCAAAAGTACAAAGTACAATCAAAGAGGTTCCAATTATTGATAAGAAACGTCTCAAAATTACAAGAGTACAAGACGCGAAACGCAAAGTACAAGATATTAAATTATACGCAAGGACGTTCGAAAATCCGGAACCGGGACCAAAGTCAACTCTCAATGCTCGACGCAACGGACTAAAAATTACAAGTCAACTATGCACATGAATATAATATAATATATAATTAATTCTTAAAATTAATATATATATTATATTATATTATAAAAACCGTCGGCAGAAGAAAACAACAACATGTGAGCCTCCCCAGCTGGCCATGCGATCGCATGACCTGGAGGAACAAAACTCATGCGATCGCGTGAGCCCCTTTTCCAGCCCACATTGCCTATAAAACTCGCGTTTTTAGCGAACATCAAACACATCTTTTTCTCCTCATTCATCATACGATATATGTTCAACGCTACGCTATTTTTAATCATTGTAAGTTATGTTCAACCTTTTTACATTAATGTCTCGTAGCTAAGTTATTATTATGCTTATTTAATACCGAAGTAATCAAGATGTTGGGCTAAAAATATTAAAATTGGGTAATTGGGCTATGTGCCATAATTGGGGTTTGGACAAAAGAACGACACTTGTGAAAATTAGACTATGGGCTATTAATGGGCTTTATATTTGTTTAACTAAATGATAGTTTATTAATTTTAATATAAAGATTTACAATTGGACGTCCCTATAAATAACCATATACACTCGATCGGACACAATGGGCTGGATATTTATATGTACGAATAATCGTTCATTTAACCGGACACGGGAATGGATTAATAGTCTATGGAATTATTAAAACATGGGTGAAATTATGTACAAGGACACTTGGCATAATTGATAACAAAGTATTAAAACCTTGGGTTACACGCAGTCGATATCCTGGTGTAATTATTAAACAAAGTATTAAGACCTTGTTACAGTTTAAGTCCCCAATTAGTTGGAATATTTGAATTCGGATATAAGGATAATTTGACGAGGACACTCGCACTTTATATTTATGACTGATGGACTGTTATGGACAAAAACCAGACGGACATATTAAATAATCCAGGACAAAGGACAATTAACCCATGGGAATAAACTAAAATCAACACGTCAAACATCATGATTATGGAAGTTTAAATAAGCATAATTCCTTTATTTTTATATTTAATTGCACTTCTAATTATTGCACTTTTATTTATTGTCATTGTATTTAATTGCGCTTTTAATTTTCGTACTCTTTAATTATCGTAATTTTATTTTATCGCACTTTCATTATCGTTATTTACTTTACGCTTTAAATTAGGTCTTTTATTTATTTAATATTTTACATTAGGTTTTAACTGCGACTAAAGTTTTAAAAATCGACAAACCGGTCATTAAACGGTAAAAACCCCCTTTTTATAATAATAATATTACTTATATATATATATTTGTATTTTTATAAATTAAAACTAATATAGCGTTAAGCTTGTTTAAGTGTATCCCTGTGGAATGAACCGGACTTACTAAAAACTACACTACTGTACGATTAGGTACACTGCCTATAAGTGTTGTAGCAAGGTTTAGGTATATGCATTCTATAAATAAACAAATATCTTGTGTAAAATTTTATCATATTTAATAGTATTTCCCAGTAAAATATAAGCTATTTCATATACGCCTCGCATAACATCAGTTAAAAATAATGTAGTATTTATAATAATGTTAGTAATAGTAAAAATGAAAATAATGATAATTCTTATTATTACTAAATAAGATAATAATGTTAATAATTATTCTAATGGTTATGATAATGATTATGAATATAATAATTATAACTGTAAAATATGAATTTTACTGTTAATGATATTTATGATAATGATTTTAGTAATTATATATTAATAATACTCATGATAATATAAATGATGATACTTATAATTATATTAGTGGTGATAGTAATAGTAATATTAATATTAATTTTAATGATGATAATAATAACTTAGAGTATGATAGTTATAGTAATACTTACTTAACAATAAAAACGATAATAATTGTATCAATCTTATTACTAATGTTAATCCTAATAATAATACTCTTGTTAATAATAATAATAATTAAAAATGATACTAATACTATTATTAATGATACTAGTTTGTATTAGTTTCATACTAACAATAATAATAATAATCCTACTCATAATAATACTTATATCATTAATAATAATAATAATAATAATACATATATTAGTAATACTAGTGATAATAACAATAATAATAATACTGATAGTAATAAAATTAATAATAATAATACTGATATGTTTTAATTGATATTACTATAAGAATAATGATAATAACAATCATAATACTAATTTTAGTGAATACAACAATTAACATAATAATAACATAATTAATAATAATAATAATCACAATAATATTAATAATGAATAAATAAATAAACTACCTTATAAAAAAATCAGGTTTCAAAATAAAAATTATCCCAGCTCAGTCTCGATCCCCCGACCACTTGCTTAAACACAAACATCCTAACCATCCAGCTATCCAAGAATTTCTGTTTTAAAACCCATATATAAATATATATCCAGTAACTTAACTATCATCATCTTCTTCAATTTCAAATGACCCAAGACCAAAACCAAACATACTAGCGATTCTAATTGGTTGTTTTAGGATGTATAATAGAAACAGAATCGATTGGTTACAGAAATTTAAATTAACAAAAAAGAAAAATAAAGAATTAAACTGAAACAGTGACCCGTCAAGAACATTTGAACTCAAATTCGTTTTCGATTTTTCAAACACTTTTAGATTAAAGTTTCTATATGAAAGAGGTAGGAAATCGTTCATATAAACTTTATGAATCATTTATTTTACCAGAAATACCAAAACAAAAACGAATTTTAGGATGAACAATTTCTTTGACTTTTTGTAATCCAACTTTGACCCCAAAATTTGTAATCGATATGAGGAATTGGTTTCTGAAATTTTGCAGACAGTTTCACTATAGGATTCCTAATACTTCTGCTTTTTTTGAAATATAATTACAAATCGAATTATGAGTAAAAAGTTTCACTTACAGAGGTGTCGAGCATTTTTAATGGTAATTCTATTTAATTCTTCAAACAGAATCGATTGTATATGTTAATTGATAATGACGATGAACATTGGAATGGTTGTAGTCTAACAAAATGAGTAATGGAATCATTTTAAAGCAACAACTCGACAAATGGGTTCAATCAGGAACAGAGAGGAATGAAATAAAAAAAATAAAACTGATTTTTGATTGATACACGAATTTGTTTGATTGCTGAATCAGTCCTTGTTATGTGATTCTGATTGGAGACAGAATCGAAAATTTTAAACAGTTTCGATCGTTACATGTAACAAACTCGTACTATCTCTTGATTTTTATATCATATATAACAAATATTAACAACTAATAGATATATTAATTATATTAATAATAATAATAAATAATAATAATACTCATAATAATAATTATATTGATAATAATTATAATGATAGTAATTGAAAAAAAAATGGTAATAATAATATTATTCATAATACTAATAATAATATTAATTATAATATTTATATTATTAATGATGATAATAATATATTGTATTATTTTTATAATATTAATAATGATTTTAATGATAATGGTAATAAAAATAATAATAATAATAATCTTAATAATAACTAAAATCATAATTTTGACTATTAATTATAATAATAATGATATTACTAATAACAATAATATTTGAAATTAAATGTATCAAATATCATATATACATTATATGTATCTAATAATAATACTGATATTAATATAATAAAAATGAAAATAATATCATTGATATAACAACTATATTTCAATTTTTAATATACTAATATTACATATTACTAATTATGTAATGTCTAATAATTATATATATATAATATATATATATATATATATATATATATATATATATATATATATATATATATATATATATATAATACATATTTATATCTTTTACATATACTCCGATATGCATATCATAATATTTCTGTATAGAAGTTATATATATTTATATATAGCTTTAAATTAATAACCACTTTATTATCTTGTATATTACTTCACATTCTAAATTTTTAAATGATTAACTTTTATTATTTCTAATTACTATATATATTTACATTTATATATGTATATATATGTACATATTTATTTACGATTAATTGTTCGTGAATCGTCAGAAACAGTCACAGGTTAAATAAATACATGAACACAGTTCAAAATTTTTGAGACTTCAACATTACAGACTTTGCTTATGAAAGGACCCGTTCATATACATTATAAACGATTCACAATAGTTGATTACATCGCGAGGTATTTGACCTCTATATGATACATTTTACAAACATTGCATTCGTTTTTAAAAGACAACTTTCTTTACAACAAAAATTGATGGCATGCACACCATTTCATAATACATCCAACTATAATTGACATAATAATAATCTTGATGAACTCAATGACTCGAATGCAACGTCTTTCAAAATATGCCATGAATGACTCCAAGTAATATCCTTAAAATGAGCTAATGCACAGCGGAAGATTTCTTTAATACCTGAGAATAAACATGCTTTAAAGTGTCAACCAAAAGGTTGGTGAGTTCATAGGTTTATCATAACAATCATTTCAATATATTAATAGACCACAAGATTTCCGTTTATAAATATATGTACACTCGCAAGTGTATAAAAGTATTCTATAGGTTGTAGGCACCCGGTAACAAGCCTTAACATTCATGTTTTACCCTCTGAAGTACACCAAATCAGGTGTGTTTAAAATAACCTCGAAGTACTAAAGCATCCCATAGTCAGGATGAGGTTTGTCAGGCCCAATAGATCTATCTTTAGGATTCGCGTCTACCGTACATAGACAAGTAGTTTAATGTTACCAAGCTAAGGGTATATTTCTGGTTTAAACCCACGTAGAATTAGTTTTAGTACTTGTGCCTATTTCGTAAAACATTTATAAAAACAGCGCATGTATTCTCAGTCCCAAAAATATATATAAAATGGAGCAAATGAAACTCACCATACTGTATTTCGTAGTAAAAATACATATAATGTCATTTAACAAGCGCAAGGTTGGCCTCGGATTCACGAACGTATCAATATTGAGATTCAGTATTGCAGGAAAGTACGTAGACGCAACGGAGATGATAAACACTAGATTGGCCTCACGAGCATACCCATAAACCATACCCATCACCTCCATAGCTATAACCCATAATTTCCTTAGCTTCGACTCATTTAAAAAACTATTTTGAAATCACTCGGACATCACTCCGTCGTAATATTTTATGTATACTAATAATATCTTGAAATAATACAGAGCAATATATATATATATATATATATATATATATATATATATATATATATATATATATATATATATATATATGTAAATCGATTGAGAGAGTTTAGAGAAATATATTTTCAAGTTTCTATGAAATAATGAAACCTATTGAATTCTATTTATAATAGATTTTTGAATTATTAAAGTGAATTATTAAAGTATGAATTATTAAAGTGAATTATTAAAGTATGAATTATTAAAGTATGAATTATTAAAGTGAATTATTAAAGTATGAATTATTAAAGTGAATTATTAAAGTATGAATTATTAAAGTGAATTATTAAAGTATGAATTATTAAAGTGAATTATTAAAGTTAAAGTAAAGTAAAGGTAAAGTTAAAGTATAGTAAAAGTATAAAAACTATGTATGTATAATACGCGTATAAATATATATAATATTAATTTAAATCATTTTATATATTTAATGAAATAAAATATAAATATCGTTATATTTATTATACTGGTTAAGTAATGAGTTATCAAAAGTGATTCTAGATATTTATAAAAGTTATATACGTTTTAATAATAAAGTTCTTTTTAAACTGAAAACGTTTTTGTACGTTTGAAAATAGATTAATAGAATATTATGGAAACCAATTCTCCACTAGCTTTTGTCTAACTTTCGTAAATGACACTTTTTATTTTTATTTATAAATAGCTTTACAAATTATTTCAAATATCGTTAAGAGGAATAGATTTTCTCAAATCATAATGGACCTCTCAACAGAGACTTGTAATCATAATTCAATGTTTATGATAATTCAATCATTTAATATATATTTTTTTAATTTCGTCGATAATCATATTGAAACAAATGCGTTCATATAAAGCATTATACGTTTAAATAATCTGTTGACATTTTCAATTTATAACATATACACATATACATACATATTCATATATGTTCATTTAATGGTTCGCGAATCATTGGAATTTAGTCGAGGTTTAAATGAATGTATAAACATAGTTTAAAATCCTTGAGATTTAACTTAACAAACATTGCTTATCGTGTTAGAATAATATAAAGATAAAGTTTAAATTTAGTCAGAAATTTCCGGGTCGTCACAGTACCTACCCGTTAAAGAAATTTCGTCCCCGAAATTTGATAGAGGTCGTTATTGCTAACAATGAGAATGTTATTATGATGATTATGAAGTTTTATCATGTCTAAGAAGTATGGATAAAATAATTCGATTACTCGAAGCGTATGAGGGAAGTTATCGTAAATGAAGGAAATAAGATTATAGTGATTCGTCATATCTTTTGACGTCATCACAATTGATCTCCGAATTTAAAGAAAATCTTTGTAATCTATGTTGGATTTGATGCTTCGGTGATTAAGGAGATTATGATTCTCTTCGAATTAATACGATAATCCATCTTGATTTCTCTGTCGGGTATTTCACTATAAATCCACCTCCTTCGTTTCCTTACAACTCACACCTTCTATTCTTTCTCTCTCAACTCATATTTTAAAGTATTTGTCAATATGCTTCATCCAGTACTGATTCTCGATATACTCCTCACTTTCATATCTGTCGTTCTTCTTTTTCATCTGCCTCCAGAAGAATCTATTTACTTCTACTATACTCTCGGTTTTATAGTGTTTTTAGTTCTTTCGTGTCTTTATATTGCTATATGCATCGATATATACGGTTTATAATTTTTGGGTGGTTGCTGGGTTTTATATCTTCCCTTATATTTCAAAGCCCCTGCTTTTGTCTTCTATAATCATTGACATCCATAGTTAATGCTCCCGTCTATTTGCGGCGATTTATACTTCAATTTCTATTTTGGAGTTTTGTCCTTTCGTTTCTTCTTCTTGCGATTAAGCAACGTTTGTAATGGTCCAGTATTCGCAGATATGAATTTCAGAATGAACATAGTTAATGTTCTAAGAAGGAAATGGTAATGGCACGATCTTGATTTGTTAATTTACCAGAATACCCTGAAAAGACCGAATCATCAAGAAAATATATTCTTGATATTTTTAGAGATTAAATAGAATACAAGAGTCGTGTAACATGGAACATGATGACGGCATGGTCTGTGAATCGCCATGTCCCATTAGAAACTCAGCATGACTTACTGTAATATAATCACGTTGATCAAGTGTCATTATATTATACTAACTCATGCTTCAGTTCCCAACACTACTTCAAAACATTCATAATTTAAACTTGAAAGTTTATAGAATATAGAAACTAATAGTTTCTTATATGATGTAACACTGATATCGCAAAGAGATAAATGACTTCAGATAAGATTAGTTGTGAAAATATCTTTAGAAATATCGCGGATATTTATAATGAAAGATATGATAATATCTTAGAATTTCTAATATTGATGGATGATGATGAAGATTTGTCTGTAAAGGTTTAGAATAAAGAGTAAGGTATTCGTTAATGACTTTAGCAGGCACTGAATCATTTGGATTCTTTGAAGGCAGATTTAGTCTTTGTGATTTTTTCACAGCCTCCTTCATAGTCTGTTCAATCCGTTTTCCAGTTCCAAACCTTCTCTTTTTCTCAGCTTTACCACCTTACTATTCTTTGTCATCAAACTTTTTACTGTTAAGATCGTTTAGAGTTTTTGATGCTTCGTCAGCATTTCAAGAACTAGTTTGCAGTTCAAAATATTTTTCAGAACTTCACATTCAAAGTATGTAAGTCCAGGAGATAGACGTTTTACGTACACATATAACTGTTGGCGTAGACATGCTGCGAGATTTCAAAATACTGGTTACTGTTTTTCGATGATTCGTATGACAATTCTCGTTACAAGATGCGAATGAGTAAATGATGTGATTTCAATAAATATAATGATTTTTAGAAAAGTCAAAGATAATTGAAGTTGTTGGTAAGTTTATTGCTAAGGTGGCGAGATATGAAAGGTCCCCAGTAACGATGACGAAAGGGCAACGTATCTATCGAGGTTATAATAAGACTAGTCCGACTGAAAATTCGAAGTTGACTTGCTGGAGCTGTAACAAAACTGTCTACTTTGAAAAGGAATTGAAAAGTCATTTTAGCTAATAAATGCCAAAGGGTCTGACACGGATACGCGTCGAACTATGACTTTAGCTTCGAGAGCTTTTTAGGTACATAAATGTGAGTAATATGTGGTTGGATCATCATCTCGATTGTTCATTGTTTGAAGTGTCTTCGAAAACTTCGGAGAGTTTGAACACAATTTGTAATCGTTAATATACATATGATGTTCTAACACAGTTTTGAAGTCAAAGTATAGCTTTAAAATATGTAGGAATCTAAGAGTGATGTCTTCTGTTAAATCGTGACTTGGATTTTGATTTGTCAAAATCAGAATGCGTAATCAAATTTGAGTGAGAATGATTGCTTTGATTTCTATACAAGAATGTATATTGTTGTGAGATTTTGGGAGTATAGTTGATGATTTGCTTAATCAGATTCGAAAAATGTAACATATTAATTGTAAATTTATATATCTCTCGGGTATTACCTACCCGTTAATTTTTTTTTTCACAATTAATATTTTGTACAACAGAATTTTATTACAGTCTTTATGAAAATATATATGTGCATATTTTCTTCAGATGTAACATAGATTTAATGAGTTAATATTAAATTAAACTCATTTTATTTACGGTTGAAACTAGAACTGAATAATCCCTAAAGACTTTAGAAGTTACATAACTTTTACGGAGTATTTATTCAATAAAATTGAAATTATGAATTAATACTTCGTTATTTGTTGGTGTTTGTGGAATTCTTGTGAATTTCGCAGGGTACGAATAATGTTATTTGAAAAGTTTCGAGTACATCGACGATGAAAGTGAAAAATCAAACTTATATTTGAATAATTCATTTGATTTATTATGAATTGGGATTTATTGAATTGAGGCAGAGATTGTAGTTAATGATGGTTAAGTTGTGGACGAAGGACGTACATTATTGCATATTAGTAACATGAATTAACCGAGTAGTTAAGATTCACACATAATATCTTAGTACGGAAATATTTATTATGGTCTAAAAATTTATATATATAAGATATACATATAAATCCTTCAGTGGAAATGAGTTAATACTTCATAACTCATTGATATGACATACTTGTTGTTGATTTATAATGTTGTCCACGGTGATTCTTGAACTGACGGAGTTTGTGATGTTATAGGTACTGCTGATTCTGACAACGCTGATGGCACTGACTGTACTAGTGATGTTCATGGTACTGTTGATGTTGTTGGTAAATCAAGTCTAGCTTGTAAACCACACATCATTCTTGTCAGGGTTTCTACTCTTCCTTCTATCATTTGGGTTCACTCATCTAATTTATGGTTAGGGCTAGAATAGATAATCTCTAAGACTTTAGAGACTACATAATTGTCGCAAAATGTTTCTCCAATGAAGTTATGAATCAATACTTCATCGTTTGTTGTTGTTGGTATTCCTTGGTATCTATAGAGTGTATGTCATTGGTATTCGTGGGATATAGGTTGTGATGTTGAAGTGTGGGATGCAGATGTTACTGTTGGTGGTGGTGATGGTACTGTTGGTGTTGCTGATTATGGTACTGGTTATGCTGCTGGTGCCGCTGTTGGTGTTTGTAACCCTTGCACCATATTCTCTAAAGCCACTACTCGAGCGCGAAGCTCGTTGACTTCTTCTATTACACCGGGGTGATTGTCGGTTCAGACGAGCGGATAAATAAAATCTAGAATTTGATGTAGTATATAATCGTGACGAGATACTCTGGAAATGAGAGAGAAAATGGTGTTTCGGACCGGTTCGCCGGTAAGTGCTTCAGGTTCATCGCCAAGAGGGCAATGTGGTGGATGGAAGGGATCACCTTCTTCTTGTCTCCAATTATTGAGGAGGCTACGAACCTATCCCCAATTCATCCAAAATAGATGATGGCTAATTGGTTGATCCATTCCGGTCACACTGCTTTTGGAGCTTGAGTGGGATTCCATATCGGAATTCGAGGGACTTGAACTAATGACGAATTCCATTTCGCTCGATTGAATAAAGGATTTTTCGATATGAAATGATTTTTCGGCTATCGGGTGGTATTCTAATTACATAGAATATCTATATATATAGCGCAAAAGATTTCGTAGATTACAGTGGAATTTACGGGATATGTCAGGCAAAGTTTACAGTAACAGATACGCTAAGATATGGATTAGCAGATATGCTAAGATATGAATTTTGTCTATACACTATTCATGCAATCAATGCAGTAACACGTGTCTAGACTAAGAATGATAAGCAGGCAATTTCCGACAATAATGATAAGCAAAACTTTTGACATGCAGACACGGTCGAAGTCCAGGCTCACTAATGCATCCTAACGACTATCAGTTAGACACACTAATGAAGATCTGGTTCGCTAAGACCACCGCTCTGATACCAACTGAAAGGACCCGTTCATATACATTATAAACGATTCACAATAGTTGATTACATCGCGAGGTATTTGAACTCTATATGATACATTTTACAAACATTGCATTCATTTTTAAAAGACAACTTTCTTTACAACGAAAGTTGATGGCATGCACACCATTTCATAATACATCCAACTATAATTGACATAATAATAATCTTGATGAACTCAATGACTCGAATGCAACGTCTTTCAAAATATGCCATGAATGACTCCAAGTAATATCCTTAAAATGAGCTAATGCACAGCGGAAGATTTCTTTAATACCTGAGAATAAACATGCTTTAAAGTGTCAACCAAAAGGTTGGTGAGTTCATAGGTTTATCATAACAATCATTTCAATATATTAATAGACCACAAGATTTCCGTTTATAAATATATGTACACTCGCAAGTGTATAAAAGTATTCTATAAGTTGTAGGCACCCGGTAACAAGCCTTAACATTCATGTTTTACCCTCTGAAGTACACCAAATCAGGTGTGTTTAAAATAACCTCGAAGTACTAAAGCATCTCATAGTCAGGATGGGGTTTGTCAGGCCCAATAGATCTATCTTTAGGATTCGCATCTACCGTACATAGACAAGTAGTTTAATGTTACCAAGCTAAGGGTATATTTCTGGTTTAAACCCACGTAGAATTAGTTTTAGTACTTGTGCCTATTTCGTAAAACATTTATAAAAATAGCGCATGTATTCTCAGTCCCAAAAATATATATAAAAGGGAGCAAATGAAACTCACCATACTGTATTTCGTAGTAAAAATACATATAATGTCATTTAACAAGCGCAAGGTTGGCCTCGGATTCACGAACGTATCAATATTGAGATTCAGTATTGCAGGAAAGTACGTAGATGCAACGGAGATGATAAACACTAGGTTGACCTCACGAGCATACCCATGAACCATACCCATCACCTCCATAGCTATAACCCATAATTTCCTTAGCTTCGACTCATTTAAAAAACTATTTTGAAATCACTCGGACATCACTCCGTCGTAATATTTTATGTATACTAATAATATCTTGAAATAATACAGAGCAAATATATATATATATATATATATATATATATATATATATATATATATATATATATATATATATATATATATATATATATATATCGATTGAGAGAGTTTAGAGAAATATATTTTCAAGTTTCTATGAAATAATGAAACCTATTGAATTCTATTTATAATAGATTTTTAAATTATTAAAGTGAATTATTAAAGTATGAATTATTAAAGTGAATTATTAAAGTATGAATTATTAAAGTATGAATTATTAAAGTGAATTATTAAAGTATGAATTATTAAAGTGAATTATTAAAGTATGAATTATTAAAGTGAATTATTAAAGTATGAATTATTAAAGTGAATTATTAAAGTTAAAGTAAAGTAAAAGTAAAGTAAAGGTAAAGTAAAGGTAAAGTTAAAGTATAGTAAAAGTATAAAAACTATGTATGTATAATACGCGTATAAATATATATAATATTAATTTAAATCGTTTTATATATTTAATGAAATAAAATATAAATATCGTTATATTTATTATACTGGTTAAGTAATGAGTTGTCAAAAGTGATTCTAGATATTTATAAAAGTTATATACGTTTTAATAATAAAGTTCTTTTTAAACTGAAAACGTTTTTGTACGTTTGAAAATAGATTAATAGAATATTATGGAAACCAATTCTCCACTAGCTTTTGTCTAACTTTCGTAAATGACACTTTTTATTTTTATTTATAAATAGCTTTACAAATTATTTTGAATATCGTTAAGAGGAATAGATTTTCTCAAATCATAGTGGACCTCTCAACAGAGACTTGTAATCATAATTCAATGTTTCTGATAATTCAATCATTTAATATATATTTTTTTAATTTCGTCGATAATCATATTGAAACAAATACGTTCATATAAAGCATTATACGTTTAAATACTTTGTTGACATTTTCAATTTATAACATATACACATATACATACATATTCATATATGTTCATTTAATGGTTCGCGAATCATTGGAATTTGGTCGAGGTTTAAATGAATGTATAAACATAGTTTAAAATCCTTGAGATTTAACTTAACAAACATTGCTTATCGTGTCAGAATAATATAAAGATAAAGTTTAAATTTAGTCGGAAATTTCTGGGTCGTCACAGCTTATCGTGTCGGAAACATATAAAGATCAAGTTTAAATTTGGTCGGAAATTTTCGGGTCGTCACAGTACCTACCCGTTAAAGAAATTTCGTCCCGAAATTTGATTGGGATGGTCATGGCTGACAATAAGTATGTTTTTATAACAAATACGAGCTAGAAGTTAGAGTTTTTATCATCAGTGAGTAATATGGTTCAAACAATTTGATTTTTCGTAGAGTACGAATAAAGCTATCACCAAAGGGTGAAATTAGGAATCAAAGATTCGTCTTAACTTTTGACATTGTCTAGGTTGAATTTCGGAATTCAAAGGATTTAAAGAAATTCTTTGAAATCTATATAAGATTTGATTCTTCAGGATTTAAGGGAATTAGGATCTCTTTAATTAAATGCGGTCATCTTTCTCGATCGTTACGTCTGATCTTTCCTTTATAAATTAAACTCTCCGGTTCCATTATTCTCACCATTCCTATACATTCTTTCTTAGTTCATACATCCAAAAGATTGTGAAAATGCTTAATCCAATTCTAATCCTTGATATTTTCCTAATTATCATTTCTGTCATCCTTCTTTTCAATCTTCTACCAGAAAAATCTGTTTACTTCTACTATTACCTTGGGTGATATTATTCTTAATTATACAGTGTCTTTATATTGCTATTCATATTAATATCCACGGTTTATAACTTTCGTGTTGTTATTGGGCTTTATATTTTCTCTTATATTTTGGAGCTCTTTGCCTTTTTATTATCTTCTCGATCTCTAGTAAAGCGAGTAACGGTCCAGAATTCGTAAGTATGGAGTTTTGAATGAACTTAATGTTCTAAACAAGAAAAAACGAAATAGCACTATTTGATTTGTCAATTTACCAGAATCACCGAGAACAGAACTATCAAGAATATATTTGGTTGATATGTTAAGAAGTTAAGCAGAATGAAAGAGTTATGTAACATGGCACATGATGACGTTATGATCTGTGAATCATCATGTCCCATTAGAAACTCAGCATGACTTACTGTAATATAATCACGTTGATCAAGTGTCATTATATTATACTAATTCATGTATCAATTTCTTTACATTTCCCCAGAATTCATTCATAGATTAAACTTAGATTTTACAGAAGTTTCCAATATAATGAAACACAGGAAGCACGAAGAGGTATATAATTTCGGACGAGAATATTTATGAAAATATCCTCAGAAATATCGAAGATATTTATGATGATATGTTGGAATTTTTAAGTTCGAAGGTTGATGAAAAAAATTTCCGCAAGATTTTAACATGACTTCGGAGCAAGATATTCTCTAAAGATTTCAACGGATCCAGAATTACCTAGATTCTTTGAATATAGGGTATGGTCCTTGTATTTGTCCATGGTCTCCTTTGTGGTTAGTTCAATCCGTTTTCCAATCCCAACTTTTCTGAGCTTTTCCAACATACTATTCTTTATCATCAAACTTCCGATGATCAAGGTCGTTTACGGTTGTCTACGGTTTCTGCTGCTTCATTCAGCTTTTTCAACATTCAGAGTATTGATTTGTAGACTGAGTGCTTTTCAGAATTTCAGAATGAAAGATCATAATTCTAAGAGATAAATGTTATACATATAACTGTTGATGTAGATATGCTGTGAGTTTTCAAAGTACTGTTTGCTGATTCCCGGTAATTGGTGTGACAGTTCTCGTTACAAGATGCGGATGAGTATATGATAGGGTTTCTATGAATAAATATAATGATTTATCAGAGAGATTTAAGCCAAGAAGCAACCAGGTTGCTGGTACGTCTGCTGGTAATATGGTGGAATATAAAAGGTTCCCTGATAACAATAAAAGAGCACGTACATATATCAAGGTTATAATAAGGTTGTTTCAAATGAAAAGTCGAAGTTGACTTGCTGGAGCTGTGACAAAATTTGCTAGTTTGAAAGGGATTAACAAGTTATTTTTGGGTAATAATAACACTAAGGAATTAGCACAACTACGTGTTAAATGTTTACTCCGTTGCTGAGAGTTTCTCAGGTGCATAACTATATGCATAAATCTTTCCTTCTGTAGATGAAGTGCGGTTGGTTCATCCTCTCGATTGAGGTGTTTTCAAGAATTATGAAAGGTTTGAACGCAGTTTGGAATCGTCAAGATACAAATGAGGTTTAGGATGAAATCAAGTAGCAAACTTGAAGAAATGTTTAGTTTCATATGTTATAATCAATATTTTAATTCATTTTAATTGTCCAATATTATTAGTCCACAGTCGATAGTCCACAATTAACAGTCCAATAATTCATATATAGTTTAATATATAGTATTCGAATTAATTAATATGTATCGTGACCCGTGTACATGTCTCAGACTCGATCACAACTCAAAGTATATATATTATTGTAGAATCAACCTCAACCTTGTATAGCTAACTCCAGCATTACTACATATAGTGTCTATGGTTATTCCAAATAATATATATAAATGCGTCGATATGATACGTCAAAACCTTGTATACGTGTCCCGATATTTAAATGCGTAAATAACAGTATTTAAATGACGATAAATAAAGTGCGTAAAGTAAATAACAGAAATTAAATGACGATAAATAAAATTGCGAGAATTAAAATTACGATAATTAAATTGCGATAAATAAAATGTAATCAGTTAGCTAGGAACAGTTAGCTAGGAACAGTTAGCGTGGATTCTTAACAAAATTTCTCATAGTTAATTTGTTTGTTTCTAACAAATTTTATTTTGTCCAATGTTTTCTTCATTATGCCACTTGTTGGATTCTGATAGGTCAAAATCCAAATATGAAATTGAATGAAAATGGTTATTCTGCGGTGAACGGATACGTATATCTGTGAGTGCAAGTTGGATAGTAAATGACCGTTGAATCAGATTCGAAGAATGTACAGTGTAACTTATTAATGTAAAATCTAAATATTCCTCGGGTATTACCTACCCGTTAAAATATTTTCACCATTAACAGTTTGTACAAAAGAATTTTTAATTACAATCTTTATGAAAATATACTTGCATATATATTTTCTTCAGATGCAATCATGGATGTAATGAGTTAATATAATATTAAACTCATTTGATTTACGTTAGAACAAGAATATATAATCTCTAAAACATTAGAGATTACATATTCGCCATGTTGAACGAAGATAAATGATGCAGAACGTCATGTAGAACGATGATTATTCTCGAGGTACATAATGAGATGTTGAGGCGTGTGATGTTGAAACTTGGGTTGTTGATGGTACTGTTGGTGCCGGTGATGTTGCTGAAGCTGGTAAATTTTGCACCATAATTTTCTAAGGCTATAACTCGGGCGCGAAGCTCGTTGACTTCTTCCATTATTCCGGGATGATTGTCGGTCGGAACGAACGAATGAATAAGATCTAGGATTTGAGATAGTATATAGTCGTGACGAGATACTCTGGAAATGAGGCTGAAATTGGTGTTTCGGATAGGTTCGCCGGTAAGTGCTTCAGGTTCTTCGCCAAGAGGTGAATTCGGTTGGTGAAGAGGATCGCCTTCTTCGCGTCTCCTATGATTAAGTCGGCTGCGAACCCATCAGATGAATTGGGGATGGCTGATTGGTTGATTCATTCTGGTAACGCTGATAGGTGAAACTCCATATCGGAATAGCTGTCGGAATCTGAGGAATTCGAACTGGTTGAGGGATTCATCTCGTACGATCAGATGAAGGATTTTCGATAAGAAATAGATTATAGGATGTAGATTAGTACCCTGCAATACATAATTTACATATGCATATATAATACTAAAATCCCATAAGTTACGGAGGAATCTACGGAAGCTATCAGGCATAGGTAACAATAACAGATACGCTAAGATATGAATTTATCTATACACTGTGTATGCAATAGAGGCAGTAAGACGTGTCTAGACTTTAAGGATGATAAGCAATTAATTTCCTAAGGATGATAAGCAGATGATTTCCGACTAGAAATGATAAGCAAAACTTTTGACATGCAGACACGGTCGAAGTCCAGACTCACTAATGCATCTAAACAACTATCAGTTAGACACACTAATGCAAGACCTGGTTCGCTAAGACCACCGCTCTGATACCAACTCTAACGACCCGTCCTAATCCATCTGGACGAATACATTACAATTGATTACATCGCGAGGTACTTGACCTCTATATGATACATTTTACAAACATTGCATTCGTTTGTAAAAGAAAAACTTTCATTACATCGAAAGTTGACGGCATGCATATCGTTTTATAATATATACAACTATAAATGACTTAATAATATTCTTGACGAACTCAATGACTCGAATGCAACATCTTTTGAAATATGTCATGAATGACTCCACGTAATATCTCTAAAATGGGCAAATGCACAGCGAAAGATTTCTTTCGTACCTGAGAATAAACATGCTTTCAAGTGTCAACCAAAAAGGTTGGTGAGTTCATTAGTTTATCATAAATAATCATTTCATAATTTTAATAGACCACAAGATTTCATATTCTCATTTCTCATAAATATACGTCCCATGCATAGAGACAAAAATATCATTCATATAGATTGAACACCTGGTAACCGACATTAACAAGATGCATATAAGAATATCTGATGTTATGCGAGGTGTATATGAAATAGCTTATATTTTACTAGGAAAAACTATTAAATACGATACAATTTTACACAAGATTTTTATTTATTTATAGAATGGATATACCTAAACCTTGCTACAACACTTATAGGCAGTGTACCTAATCGTACAGTAGTGCAGTTTTTAGTAAGTTCGGTTCGTTCAACAGGGAAATCTTTTAAACAAAGCTTAACGCTATATTAGTTTTAATTTATAAAAATACAAATATATATAAGTAATATTATTATTATAAAAAGGGGGTTTTTACCGTTTAATGACCGGTTTGTCGATTTTAAAACTTTAGTCGCAGTTAAAACCTAATGTAAAATATTAAATAAATAAAAGACTTAATTTAAAGCGTAAATTAAATAACGATAATTAAATTACGTTAAATAAAAGTGCGATAAAATAAAATTACGATAATTAAAGAGTACGATAATTAAAAGTACAATTAAATACAATGACAATAAATAAAAGTGCGATAATTAAAAGTGCAATTAAATATGAAAATAAAGGAATTATGCTTATTTAAACTTCCATAATCATGATGTTTGACGTGTTGATTTTAGTTTATTCCCATGGGTTAATTGTTCTTTATCCTGGATTATTTAATATTTCCGTCTGTTTTTTGTCCATAACAGTCCATCAGTCATAAATATAAAGTGCGAGTATCCTCGTCAAATTATCCTTATATATGAAGTCAAATATTCCAACTAATTGGGGACTTAAACTGTAACAAGGTTTTAATACTTTGTTTAATAATTACACCAGGATATCGACTGCGTGTAACCCAAGGTTTTAATACTTTGTTATCAATTATGCCAAGTGTCCTTGTACATAATTTCACCCCTGTTTTAATAATTCCATAGACTATTAATCCATCCCCGTGTCAGGTTAAATGAACGATTATTAGTACTTATAAATATCCCGCCCATCGTGTCCGATCGAGTGTATATGGTTATTTATAGGTACGTCCAATTGTAAATCTTTATATTAAAATTAACAAACTATCATTTAGTTAAACAAATATAAAGCCCATTAATAGCCCATAGTCTAATTTCCACAAGTGTCGTTCTTTTGTCCAAACCCCAATTATGGTACAAAGCCCAATTACTCAATTTTAATATTTTTAGTCCAACATCATGATTACTTCGACTTAAATAAGCATAATAATAATTTAGCTACATGACATTAATGTAAAAAGGTTGAACATAACTTACAATGATTAAAAATAGCGTAGCGTTACACGGACAGAATTTCGACTTACACCCTTACAACATTCGCTAACATACCCTTATTATTAGAAATTAAAATTAAAATTAAAATTATAATATAATATATATATATATATATATATATATATATATATATATATATATATATATATATATATATATATACGTTGAGAGAGTTGGATGGATGAGGAGAAAAAGATGTGTTAAATGATGCACCAAAGCTCGAAATTTATAGGCCTGTGAGCTGAAAAAGGGGCTCATGCGATCGCATGAGCTTTGCTCTTCAAGGCCATGCGATCGCATGGCCAGCTGGGGAGGCTCACATGTTGTTGTTTTCTTCTGCCGACGGTTTTAATTAAATATATATAATATATAAATAATTTTAAGAATTATTTATATATTATATTATATTTATGTGCATAGTTGACTTGTAATTTTTAGTCCGTTGCGTCGAGCGTTGAGAGTTGACTCTGGTCCCAGTTCCGGATTTTTGAACGTCCTTGCGTATAATTTAATATCTTGTACTTTGCGTTTCGCGTCTTGTACTCTTGTAATTTTGAGACGTTTCTCATCAATAATTGGAACCTCTTTGATTGTACTTTGTATTTTTGAGCTTTTTGGTCGTTTGCGTCTTCAATTCGTCGAATCTGTCTTTTGTCTTCACCTTTTATTATTTAAACGAATACCACTTGTAAATAGAACAATACCAACTAAAAGCTTGTCTTTCTTGAGGGATAATGCTATGAAATATATGTTCGTTTTTAGCATTATCAATATCCCCTATCATTCCGGTAAATCCTTCGAATATGATAAAAACGAATTCGAAGTACTAAAGCATCCGGTACTTTGGATGAGGTTCGTTAGGCCAGTAGATCTATCTTTAGGATTCGCGTCAATTAGGGGTACACTAATTCTCAAAATTAGTGATGTTCCCTAATTCTTAGGTTACCAAGCAAAAGGGGCATATTCGACTTCGATCATTCAACCATATAATGTAGTTTCGATTACTTGTGTCTATTTCGTAAAACATTTATATAAAAATTTCGCATGTATTCTCAGCCCAAAAATATAAAGGATAAAAAGGCAAATGAAACTCACTCTACAATATTTTATAGTAAAAATATTCATACGTCGATACTGAACAATGCAGGGTTGACCTCGGATTCACGAACCTATATCATTTATGTATTTATTAATATACATATTTGTAATCGAATAATTATATATATAATTCTATTAGTTATATCATTTTATATTAATAATATATATATATATATATATATATATATATATATATATATATATATATATATATATATATATATATATATATATATATATATATATATATATATATATATATATATATGTTTCATATATTCATTTTGTATAGAAAAATATAAATTTCATTATGTTATATGTATTGAATATATTTTTTATATATAATTTGTTTGTTAAAAATAATGTAGTATTTATAATAATGTTAGTAATAGTAAAAATGAGAATAATGATAATTCTTATTATTACTAAATAAGATAATAATGTTAATAATTATTCTAATGGTTATGATAATGATTATGAATATAATAATTATAACTGTAAAATATGAATTTTACTGTTAATGATATTTATGATAATGATTTTAGTAATTATATATTAATAATACTCATGATAATATAAATGATGATACTTATAATTATATTAGTGGTGATAGTATTAGTAATATTAATATTAATTTTAATGATGATAATAATAACTTATAGTATGATAGTTATAGTAATACTTACTTAACAATAAAAACGATAATAATTGTATCAATCTTATTACTAATGTTAATCCTAATAATAATACTTTTGTTAATAATAATAATAATAATAATTAAAAATGATACCAATACTATTATTAATGATACTAGTTTGTATTAGTTTCATACTAACAATAATAATAATAATCCTACTCATAATAATACTTATATCATTAATAATAATAATAATAATAATAATAATAATAATAATAATAATAATAATAATAATACATATATTAGTAATACTAGTGATAATAACAATAATAATAATACTGATAGTAATAAAATTAATAATAATAATACTGATATGTTTTAATTGATATTACTATAAGAATAATGATAATAACATTCATAATACTAATTTTAGTGAATACAACAATTAACATAATAATAACATAATTAATAATAATAATCACAATAATATTAATAATGAATAAATAAATAAACTACCTTATAAAAAAATCAGGTTTCAAAATAAAAATTGTCCCAGCTCAGTCTCGATCCCCCAACCACTTTCTTAAACATAAACATCCTAACCATCCAGCTATCCAAGAATTTCTGTTTTAAAACCCATATATAAATATATATCCAGTAACTTGACTATCATCATCTTCTTCAATTTCAAACGACCCAAGACCAAAACTAAACATTCTAGAATTATATATATAATTATTCGATTACAAATATGTATATTAATAAATTTTAAACAGTTTTGATCGTTACATGTAACAAACTCGTACTATCTCTTGATTTTTATATCATATATAACAAATATTAACAACTAATAGATATATTAATTATATTAATAATAATAATAAATAATAATAATACTCATAATAATAATTATATTGATAATAATTATAATGATAGTAATTGAAAAAAAATGGTATATATAATATTATTCATAATACTAATAATAATATTAATTATAATATTTATATTATTAATGATGATAATAATATATTGTATTATTTTTATAATATTAATAATGATTTTAATGATAATGGTAATAAAAATAATAATAATAATAATCTTAATAATAACTAAAATCATAATTTTGACTATTAATTATAATAATAATGATATTACTAATAACAATAATATTTGAAATTAAATGTATCAAATATCATATATACATTATATGTATCTAATAATAATACTAATATTAATATAATAATAATGAAAATAATATCATTGATATAACAACTATATTTCAATTTTTAATATACTAATATTACATATTACTAATTATGTAATGTCTAATAATTATAATATATATATATATATATATATATATATATATATATATATATATATATATATATATATATATATATATATATATATATATATATATATATATTATATAATACATATTTATATCTTTTACATATACTCCTATATGTATATCATAATATTTCTGTATAGAAGTCATATATATTTATATATAGCTTTAAATTAATAACCACTTTATTATCTTGTATATTACTTCACATTCTAAATTTTTAAATGATTAACTTTTATTATTTCTAATTACTATATATATTTACATTTATATATGTATATATATGTACATATTTATTTACGATTAATTATTCGTGAATCGTCGGAAACAGTCACAGGTTAAATGAATACTTGAACACAGTTCAAAATTTTTGAGACTTCAACATTACAGACTTTGTTTATCGTGTCGGAAACATATAAAGATCAAGTTTAAATTTGATCAGAAATTTCTGGGTCGTCACACCACGCATCTCCAAGAAAAACCTTTTCATTCTTTCTTTTAGGACATTCACTTATTAAGTGATTTGGATCACCACACCCAAAACATTTTCGTACAAACTTTTTCTTGGGATCGAATGGCGTCTTTCTTTGTTCCATCGGAGGGCGAACTTGGTTTTCCGGTCTTCGATAGAATTTCTTGAATGAGCGAACAATAAATGCGAGTTGCTCATCATCATTGAGAATATGATCATCGTCATCATCAATGTCATATTCATCATGAATCTTAGCCTTTAGAGCGATTGACTTGTTCTTTTCTCTCTTGGCCTTTTCTAACTCATCATCTTTATCTAGGATGATCTCATGTACTTTGAGATTTCCAATGAGTTCATCTAGAGTTAGCTTTTCCGTATTCTTTGATTCGTCAATTGCCATCACCTTTGGTCTCCATCTTGATGGTAGAGCCCTTAAGAACTTACGAACATATTGCTTATCCGTGTAAGTTGTACCTAGAGCTTTCAAACTTGAACAAATATTTTTAAATCTAGTGTAGGCACTATCTATTTTTTTCATAATCGTCAATAGCAAATTTTTCATATCTAGTTATAAGCAATTCTACTTTATTTTCTATGACTTGTGGGTTTCCAAGATGAGTAACCATGATACTATCCCAAATTTCCTTAGCACTACCCATCATAAACACCCTCTCATATTCTTTCCTAGGCAATGCATTAAAAATGGTCATTTTAGCCTTATAGTTTTTGCCTACTTCTATTTTATGTTCCTTAGTCCATTCTTCTTCGGGTATATATATTTTAGTTTTCTTATCATCACTAAGCTTAAATGGAGCATGATCACCTTTAGTAATAATGTTCCAACAGTCTATATCTTTGGAACAGACATACGTTTCAAATCGATGCTTCCAATAGCAAAATCCTTCACTTTCAAGAAGTGGAGGTCTTTGCATGGAACATCCTTCACTATAGTTCAAGTTCTCAAATTTTTGTTCCATGATCTTTAAACTCTAAGATTTGCAAAAATTATTATAAATTCGAATTAGTAATTTTTGACAAAACGTTTAGAGCAACCGCTCTGATACCAATTGTAAGTAACTAGAGGGGGGGGGGGTGAATAGTTACTTAATCGATTTTTATAAATTTTCTTTGGCGATTTGTTGAACTTGAACTTGATATAGTGTGATTTGAAATGTTTGTTCTCTAACAATGCTAGCAATACAAATATATGTTAAATTGTAAATAAAAGATAAGGGAAGAGAGAACAAACACAACGATTTATGGTGGTTCGGGAAGATGTTAACTAATCTTCCTTAATTCACTCCTCAATTCTACGAATTGAGATTTTTCTTCACTATGATACTCCAAACTCGATGGATTGTCCGGATACAACACTAGTACTTCGATAAGCCGCACCTTGTGAACTCTTACGTCCCTTTGAAGACTTCACAAACACCTATAGCTCTTACCACAAGATCCTAATGAACTTATCCTAGTGAAAACACAACTATCCTCTAGGTCCCTTTAAGAAGATAGTTTACAAGTAAACTTACAAATTTAAGCTTACAAGTACTCGTGCTAGAATCACTCTAAAAGATTACAAATTAAGTATAAGAATGATATCAGTAAGTATGAGAAAATATGAGTGCAAGAGGTGAGTCTTCAAATGCTTCAAGGCTTGGCTTTTATGGGAAAGAGAAATCTGCCTGGAAGTCATACGGCTCACTGTACGGTCGACCGTGGTTCGACCGTGTACCTCTGACATCTGATTCTTATGGCCGTTTTTGTCCTTTGAAAATTGTCATTTTCCCTTATTGAATAGCTGCAACTAAAGGCCAATTACTTCTGAAATTATCCTCATTACCTTTTATGTTTTGGACATAAGCTTGAAAGTTAACTAATCTATTAAAGAAGAAAGTCTTTAATCTTTGACCATTTGTCATTGATTACCAAAAGAGGTAATTGCAGATTTTAGTCTCTTGACAAACCATTATCTTCCAAAATCTTCATCAACCTTTCTTAATCACTTGCCATTTAGCTTATGGGAGTTTCTTGCCTTTTAGAACATTGTTACAACTTAAATGAACTAGTTTGAGTCTAGTTTGAACATAATGATTCTTGTTACATCTTGACTAGACTTGAGCTAATTACATTTTCATACAAATAATGATACATAAAATCAATGGGAGAGCAACTCTTTAATTGGGACTTTAATGACCATTATTAGTATGTTTAAATGACACTATGATAAAGAGATATGACACTTGAGTGTTTTAGCCTAAATCAAGCTTAAAGTGTCATTAAGATGTCATTAGGTGTGATTAGTAAAAATTAACATCTTTCGATTCAAAACTCTTTTGAGATCAAAAAGGGCAACTATTATAAGTATGTTAAAAAAGGTTTTGTAAATTATAGATGCCGGGAACTAGTCAAACTTTATTTGGTCAAGATTGGTAGCAGAGAAAACTGCGGTCGGGCTGCGGTCGTCCGTGAGGTCAACCGTGGGTTTGCAGTTTTAGAAAAGCTTGAACTCGTTGGTGTAGGACACACACGGTTGATGTCACGGTCGACCGTGGTGCAGCCGTGTAGCATTTTTTCCAAGACGATTTCTTAAGTATTGTTCTTTTGCTACAGATAGTTTAGGCTCATGAACTCATGTCGTCCTACATATGATTTAACTACTTAGTTCTTGTGTGTCATCATCAAAATACAGTGATTAACTTTTGAATATTATGCTTTGAATCTTAACCAACAGACTTGACCAAAGCGGTAAACATGTTGTATCTTGTAAATCGCTCAAGAACAGCAAAACTACATTGTACCTTGAAACAATTAGAAAACCCATTTTCGGGCAAAATCATCCAATATTGTACCTTGAAACATGTTGATGATTATGTACTGCATCTATCATCTTTATCGACCAAACACCACTTCTCTTTGAAAACATTGCTACCATTTCAAATTTACAGTCAATTTTTTACAAGGTTTACTTTTTTCCGGGGTTGATTTACTTCTGGATACACCACCACGCTCACACATAAACTCAATCCTTGCCAAGTAACTAATTTTGGTTGCTGATCTTTTGATGATAATAACTTGACTATGAGAACGTGCCTCCTTTTTCACCCATTCGATCAATTCTTCACGATTATTGAACACCTGAAAAAAGATAAGTTATTTAGTTTGAATATGATTACATAATATGGTTTAAAGTGTCGTTATAAGAAATCTTACACCCGATCGGTAGAAAAATCTGACAAACTTGTCATATCTTCTCTTGATAAGAATAAGAATCGATATAAGTTTTGAATGTTATGAAAACTATTCACTATAAGTTTTCCTTATATAGTTTCTTTTTCTTTAGTCACTTCAAATAATTTTAACTTTTGCTTTAGTCGCGTCAAATAATTTAAACTTTATTTTAGTCGCATCAAATAATTTTAACTTTTGTGTTTTGTCACATCAAATAATTCAAACTTTTACCGTTAATAATTATTATATTGTATTACTAAATATAAATAGATAACATAAAAAATGAATATGGATAATATTATTAAGAATGGGTGCTTATTTATAAGCAAAATAAATAAAAAAACGGGTGAGATACTTTAATACGGAGTAAAAGGAGAATGAGATAAAGAAGAATGGGATGTGGTGGTGTCATGAAAGAGAAAGTGCAGACTTACTTTATATTGATTTCTTTAACTTTGATCAAATGACAATTAGACCATTTATACTGGTTGAGGGCGTGGGTTGAGGGCGTGAGTTGCTTTTTAATGACTAGAACGTGTGAGTTGTTTGTGTGGAGTAGTGGTGGTGTGGGTTTTTGGTGTGAGTTAGGATTATTGTGATGATGTGTTAAAATATAATTGGGTTAAATATTAAAAGGGGATAAAAATAATAATTTTAAAATAATAAAAAAAAATACCCACACCGTTGCCCAAACCGTTGCCAGGTCACGCACACCCTTCCCTCTCTCCTCACCCACATACCGATACCCCATGTTTGGAGGCGTGGCTGGCTGCCACCTCAGCTCCGACGCCGTGGAGCAGGCACCGCTACACTACAAGAGGGTCTTATAGTCCTCAAAGTTTAATCAAACTAAAATAACATGAATAAGCTTGATATATATATATATATATATATATATATATATATATATATATATATATATATATATATATATATATATATATATATATATATTAAAAGTCAACGAAAGTCAACCATCGAGTTCTCCCGAGTTCTCCAGGAACTCCTAAAAATTGCCCCACCGAGAACTCCCCGAGTTCCGAGTTCTTCAACCATGGTAGGATCATCTCCCTTAAAATAAAGACTAATACTTTCTGTCCCAATTTAATAGTCTTCGACTCTTTCTTCTTTGTTTTAAATTTAAATAACTTTGTATGTTATTATTGTTATATATTATTTGATAAAATTCATATAAATCACTTAAGTTTTATATGTGCTTTTATTTGTATAAATTTTATAAAATATTATATAACATAAAAAAAGGGTTATTTAAAAGACAAACTTGTACCATTGGCTTCATTTTTGTATCAAACGACACAAATAACCTTTTTCTTTTCTTTTCGTTCTCGTTGACCTTCATTTATCAACTTTTGACAAGGATAACCTCGTCACTAATTTCCCTAATTTTTTTCTGTTAAATACTCTCACGTACCAAAGACATGAGGGCAATTTCATCTAACTCTATTTTGAAGGACCAACACTGTAAATCTAACAATTCATAGTTTTCCTCCTTATCTGTTCATGTATGTTCTTCCCCTGATTGATAAGTACTCTTAATTGGACTGGTTATTTCATCTCGAACCGTGTGCACCTTAAAAAAAGAGTGGGCCCCACTTAATTTATACTACTACCATCTATCAATGTAAAAGAGTACACAAACTCATCTTTTCTTTTAAATTTAATATATAAATAAATAAATACTTTTTATTTCCATGACAAGTCTATCTCTCTCTTCATATATCTACAGTTCTACACATATACACACTTGTACATTGTGTTAAAAAATATGTACATTTTACTAAGTGTTATACAAAACCATATGCCATCGACCATCGTTTCTAAATAAGGGGGCAGAGTCTTGAAAGAGGAGGTGGGCGGCGGAGTCTTGAAAGTCAGAATTGGGAGGTTGACGGCAGATCTTAAAAAGAGGCGGTCATATTGGTCGGAAAACCATAAAAAGGACGTCATCGTGGCAGTGGTGGTCGGATCTGGTGGTCAGAGACGGTGATTGAAGATGGCGGTTAAGATGGTTATGAATTGTTTTAAGATTTAGAAGGAGAATATGGAGAAAATGAAGAATGATGAGAAAAAAAAAGTTATTTTACTGGTTATAGAGGGTTTTTAATTGTAGGTGCTCCATTAAATCAATTGTTTACTTGGACACATTGTCTTATAAAAAAACAATTAGGTCCAATTAAATAAATAGATATACGAAGTAAAAGTAACATCCTGACCAAACTTGTATATTCTATATCTATTAAGCAAATTCAAGTGAATTTTCAATTCCAGATCTACTTTTTTTCAATTTCTTTAACGCACACTTTCTTTCCATTCTTAATCTTCGCCTGAAAATTACACTTCTCTTCCGCCAACTGCCGATCACCGCCGTCATTCACCACCGCCGTGGTCACCTCCTCCGGTTTTACTCTCCCTCTTCTCACCGGAGTAAACTCTCTCTTTCTCTCCCATCTTCTTTGTCATTTTTCTGTCGTTCCGGCCAGATCTAAGTTTTTGACCGGCGTTGACCGGCAGTTGACCAGAAGTTGACCGAGTAATTAGCCGAGTTGACCATCGAGTTCTCGCTGAGCTCCTGAAAATGAGAACTCGGCGAGAAATCGCCGATTTAATCCGAGTTTTGCAACCTTGATCCTCACACGCCACTTTTTGATCTATCTATACCAAATTTACTATTATAGCTTTAATTATACTTAGACTAATAATATAAGTTCAACAACTCAGTAGGAGTATAACTGTAAATTTATGAGACAAAAGTGTAGATTGATAAAAAAGTAGTGTGTGTGAGAATCGTGTCCCTTATTTTAAATACTATATCGGCACTTAAAATGATCATACATATAGTTTTATTGTTCGAGATAATTAGTTAAGTAAATACAAAATAGTTCCACGTCGGAAAGTATAGAAATAAAAGTATGCATATAAGATTAGGGAAACCTCTCTCAACCACCAATTTCTTTTAGATAATAAGGAACTCATGAACTTATATGTTGTACATGTTGTTGGACCTGAAATGATCCAACTTGTGCCACGAATTACCGATTAACATTAGATTTTAAGACTGAACCAGAACTGAAGCAAAAATCAAATGTAACATCCCGTCAAAAATCCCTTTAACGGGATGTTAACTCTGGTCTCAGTGCTTGACTTGACTTCTACGTAACAGCAATATTTTATAGCGGAAGCAATTAATACCTGAGAATAAAACACGCAAAACGGATCAACAATAATGTTGAGTGAATCTACAGGTTTTAGGTAAACAATACAGTATGTTTAAGAAATAACATTGCGAAAACGTTTATTAGTGGAAGGCCACCAAGGTTTAATGTTATAGTTTGTAGACAACACCGTTTCCCTGTTTTAAAAGTTTGTTGACACTACTATGTCAAGGTTTAATCACTTGTAGACAATACCATATCAAGTTTCAAATATTTCTATGACAATACCATGTCAAGTTTTATCTCATTTGTTCATAAACCACATTTTTAAATAACATTGTATAGTATCTGAAAAATAGTTATCAGAAAAATAGTTTAGTTTCCTTGACCACGAGATTTTACAAGTACAACCCCAAGTTGCAAAATGTTTGCATAATCTGAGCACCTGAATACTAGCAATGACCCGAGTATAGAAACCACTATACCCACCCTTACCTCGTAAAAATGTTATACACTTGTTCGAGCGTATCTAATTTTCAAAGTAAATGCACCACAGTTAATATTGTAGGGTGAGGTTGTCAACCTAACGGATCCGTCCATCTGAATTGTGCTTACACCGATGGTATTAAAAGTATTCAAGCTAGAGGCTTTGTGAACAAACTCAATATGCATATATAGTACTCGTGTCAATACAAAAGCATTCGAAAATGTAAATATAACAGCGTGTATTCTCATCCCTGAAAACATGTAAAAGGTGGGACTGTAGACTCACCTTTGAATAAAGCTCGGATTAAAAGACAAAACTTGTAGGATTATAGCTGAGTAATGCAACCTAAGTATACGCATTTAGGTTGGTCAATATATGTATCTTAAATGAGTGTGGTTTCATAGTATAAGTTGTCTCATTGCTCGACTCGACGCGTTTCAAAGTAAAAGTAAACTATATCATGCAAGTCAAACAAAGTCAACCGAAGTCAAACTGAAAGTCAAACTTGGTCAATGTGGTCAACTAAAGTCAACATCAGTAGGTTCATGTCAAACGTTGGTCAACATGTCAAACCTAAGTCAAACAACACATTTTATGTCATAAATTGTCACTTTCACAATTTCAGTTTATCGTTGTGCACAAAGTTCATGTACATGTAGCAAACGTAGCATATTATCTCATAGAACAAAATTCAAGTAAACATGGAAAACTCCAGATCATAAGTATACTCAAAATCGATGCCAAAAAGTCCTTCCAGGGTTTCAACGATAATTAAAAGTCAGGAATCAGAAGAGTTACATTTGTAGTTTATCAAGTCAGTTTCTGACCGCGCACTGATTTCGTTTTGCCTATAACTTGAGCTAGGGACATGAAATTAACATAAAGTCAGTGACCATAGTTCAAGGACAAGTCAAAATAACACATATCAAAAGGTGAGCAATTTTTGTTTAGCCAATTTGTACAGTTTATTCGTGCAAGTTGAATGTTCAGTTTTTTAGCTCAATTCAGAAGTTACACAAAATATGGCTCTATTGTGCCCAATGCATAAGGTTTCAGAGATTGACATTAACTAACCATAAGTCACATATTATGTTAAGTTTCATTTTTCAGAATCATACATGCTAAATCAATAAACACAAATCACAGAGTATAAAACAGAGAGCAATTTGCAGATTCGATTCTAGTTTAGCTAGCCACATTCGCACGCAATTATCCGAAGATCTAGATACAATTAGACTATGATATCTACATAAAAGGTGGAGTACTTTTTGTGTACATTTCAAATATGCAAAGCTTTAAACACAGAAGTCAACACATTTTATCATACAAGGCTGTTTTCATGCATGTGCTGTATAATTCCACTTTTACACTAAATCAAGCATATCTTGGGTTATACATAAGAAAACGACATGATATCCTAGTGTAACTTGAGTGTTTTTAAATTACATTTACAGTGGTATAAGTTTCACATGCCAATTCGTGGTCTATCAAACCCAGATTTCTGATTACACACAAAAACACAACGTTAATTTCAAATAGGCATAACTTGATCATCCGGAAACGAAATCAAGCGAATCCAAAGCCTAAAATCAATAGTTTTTCGCAAGGAATCTAATTATCACATAATATCATGCATTTTAAAAATCAAAATTCTCTGATCATGCCATAAACAATTCGGTTTTCACAACAAACAACCAAAACGAGTAATCTATCGCATCCAACATTCATCAAACATCAAGACTTGAGCAATAGACATCATCTACTATGAAATACCAATAAAAATATGATTTTAAAAATTAAGGTTCATGTAATTATACCTTTGATCACCAAATTGTTTATATCAATGCGTAGCTAGCGTTGTGAATTACAATTCTCGTGTTGAAGGCTAGGGTTAAAGATTAAAATTGAGTGGTGATATTGTGGAGGTGATGGTCGACGATGGGATGGCCATGGGAGGCTGTCGACTGGATAAAAAAAGGATGGAGGGATTATGCAGTAGTTAGGGCTAGGGTTAGTGTTATATACTTAGGCCCTAAATGTCCACAAATTACATTTGAGTCCCTAAAGTTGCAAAAATTAAAATAAAAAGGGGTGGGGATGGGGTAATCGGCGGAATGGCCCATGGGGTGAGTCCCCGGGCTCGTGTTTTGCAAAAGCGCGTACTCGTGGCTCGTTTTAGGTGCCGTTTAGACGTACCGAAGGTCCAGAACTCTAAACCGATCGTTAAAACGCAACCAATCGTTTAATTTATTAAAACCCAATAAATTAATTATTTTTAAAAAGTTAATAATTAATAAATTAACTATTAAAATAAACCCGAGCGTTTCGTTGCTCAAAAAGCAGTTATCAAAACCATATCGTTTTTATCGTATTTCATTATCCGAAATATTTATTCGTATTAATATCAACCCATATTAAATATTGTAACCCTCCAGGGATCAAGTACGTATTTGTTACACATAAACACATAAAAGTCAAGTAATCGCCGTTAAATAAACTAACGGAAGGTTAACAGAAGTAACGAAAAAAGCAGGGTTGTTACATTACCCACCTGTTATTAAAAATTTCATCCCGAAATTTTGTTGATCATCCGCTGAAGTAGTTTCCTCGGGAAACAGTTGCGGGTATTTCAGTCTCATCTGGTCTTCACGCTCCCACGTGAACTCTGGTCCTCTTCTCGCGTTCCACCGAACTTTAACGATAGGAATTCTGCTTTGTTTCAACTGTTTGACCTCACGACCCAAGATTTCCACAGGTTCCTCAATGAAATGAAGTTTGTCGTCGATACGCAGTTTTTCTAATGGAATAATCAAATTCTCATCGGCTAGGCACTTCTTTAGGTTGGATACATGAAAAACGTCGTGTATACCGCTGAGTGCTTGTGGAAGTTCCAACCTGTAAGCTACCGGTCCAACTCTTTCAGTTATTTTGAATGGTCCAACATATCTAGGACTCAGTTTACCTCGTTTTCCAAACCGTACGACACCCTTCTAAGGCGATACCTTAACCATGACTTTGTCACCAACTTGGAATTCTATGTCCTTCCGTCTAACATCGATGTAACTCTTTTGACGACTCCTAGCCGTTATCAATCGTTCATGAATCTGTAGAACTTTCTCCGTTGTCTCCTGAATAATCTCAGGGCCTGTCAACTGACTATCTCCCAATTCGCTCCAACAAACGGGAGATCTACACTTCCTTCCGTACAATGCCTTGAAAGGTGCAGCTTTAATGCTCGCATGGTAACTGTTATTGTATGAGAACTCAGCTAGTGGTAAGTACTTATCCTATCCGTTTCTGAAATCAATGACACATGCTCGCAACATGTCCTCAAAAGTCTGAATAGTTCGTTCGCTCTGGCCATTTGTCTGGGGGTGATATGCCGTACTCATATCTAAACGAGTCCCCATTGCTTTCTGTAACGACTGCCAAAACCTGGAAGTAAATCAGCTGTCGCCATCGGATGTAATAGATATAGGCACTCCATGCCTAGTGACGACTTCTTTAATGTAGATCTGAGCCAACTTCTCCATTTTATCAGTTTCTCTTATAGGTAAGAAGTGTGCAGACTTTGTGTGACGATCCACGATAACACAAATAGTATCGTAACCTCCTACCGTTCTCGGTAGTTTTGTGATGAAGTCCATTGTAATACCTTCCCACTTCCACTGGGGAATCTCTGGTTGAGTTAATAACCCTGATGGCCTCTGATGTTCCGCCTTGGCTTTAGCGCAAGTCAAGCACTTTTCGACATAGGTAGCAATATCAGCTTTCAAATTTGGCCACCAATAAAATGCCTTCAAATCTTGGTACATTTTATCTGATCCCGGATGAATTGAGTACCTCGACTTGTGTGCTTCCTCCAACACTAGTTCTCTCAATCCACCAAACATTGATACCCATATTCGATTAGCAAAGTACCGTGTTCCGTCCTCCTTGATGTCAAATTTCTTATCCATTCCTCTGAGAAATTCAACATCGACATTTTCTTGCTTCACGTCCTCTCGTTGTGCTTCACGAATTTGTGATGTGAGATTCGTACGGACAACTATGTTAAGAGCTTTAACCCTAAGGGGCTTCTCTCGCTCCTTTTTGCTTAAAGCATCCGCCACAACATTCGCTTTGCCCGGATGGTATTGATGTTCGCAGTTATAATCGTTAAGTAGTTCCATCCAACGTTGTTGTCTCATGTTGAGCTGTTTCTGATCGAATATGTGCTGTAAAATTTTATGGTTGGTGAAGATAGTAAACTTGGTCCCATACAGGTAGTGTCTCCACATTTAAGTGCAAGGACAACAGCTCCTAGCTCAAGGTCGTGCGTAGTGTAGTTCTGCTCGTGAATCTTTAACTGTCGCGATCCATAAGCAATAACTTTATTTCATTGCATAAGCACGCAACCCATTCCTTGATGTGAGGCATCACAATAAACAACAAAATCTTCACTTCCCTCTGGTAGAGACAATACTGGTGCAGTTGTTAACTTCTTTTTCAACAACTGAAATGCAGTCTCTTGTGGTTCTGACCACTCATACTTCTTGCCCTTATGAATTAACACAGTTAATGGTCAGGCGATCTTAGAGAATCCCTCAATGAATCTCCTTTAGTAACCAGCTAGACCCAAAAATAGCCGGATCTGAGTTGGCGTCTTTGGAGTTTCCCAATTCATAATCGACTGAATCTTTGCTGGATCGACCTGTATTCCATTGGCCCCTACATCATGGCCAAGAAATTGTACCTCTGGTAACCAAAAGTCACACTTAGAGAACTTTGCATACAACTGCTCTTTTCTAAGCATAGTCAATATCGAGCGTAGATGCTGTTCGTGCTCTTCCTTGTTCTTGGAGTACACCAACATATCATCAATGAACACAATGACGAATTTATCTAGGTGTGGCTTACACACACGGTTCATGAGTTCCATGAACACTGCTGGTGCGTTCATCTAAACCAAACGGCATCACTGTAAACTCATAATGTCCATAACGTGTTCTAAACGATGTCTTCGGGTCATCAGCTTCTTTGACTCTCAATTGGTGATACCCAGATCTCAAATCAATCTTCGAATAACAACTAGATCCCTGTAGTTGATCGAATAAGTCATCAATCCTCGGTAGCGGATATCGATTCTTGATTGTCAACTTGTTCAATTCTCTGTAATCGATACACAATCTCATCGACTCATCCTTCTTTTTAACAAACAAGACCGGAGCTCCAACTCAAAAATTCGTGGTAATGTGACCCACCTTCTAGTACCTGTCACAAATTAGGTCATTATAACCAGAATGTTCTTCACCACGGGAAGCTCTTGTAGTTCTAAAGGTGCAAGTCCGTATATTGTGCGCGTAACGGGTGCAGCTGCTGGCACCAAATTAATCCGAAATTCGACTTCACGGTGGGGTGGACGTGCAACCTCAGGGTAATCTCTAATAGTCGGGAAATATTCTGGTCTCTTAAATGTCGGCTCATCTTTACTCATGTGCCAGAATTGTGAGACATTCTCATCTCATGTACTTCTGGACCTTCGAGTAATTAGTGTAACATGACGGTGTACTAATCTCCTCTTTGTACACCATTACCGTCAGTGAAAGGAATTCGAATAGCCTTCTGGTCGTAGCTGCATTGGTTGTATCATTAGATAACCAGTTTGTTTCAACCACGAGGTTAAAATCTCCTCGGTTTAATAGTTCTATAGAGTACACGTTGTCTAAGGAAGGTGCAGGGTTATAAACGTTGTGACCAAATTCTCTAGCGCTAAAGCTTTTCTCAGCATCGGTGTTGATAGCATATATGAACATTATGGTTGATGAGTGAAAACATGACAAATTTCATGGAAAACGAAAATGAACAAGGTGTAATGGCAACTCAAACAAAATTTGATATTTAATCGAAAAGGGTTAGTACAATCTCCCAGGCATGTGTGTCTCGCGGGAAACAGTTGAAGTGTATTTCGCGCCGATGTGTTCAAAGTTGATTGGTAATGTTTGTGGGTATAATGAAAATGATTTCCGCTTAAGAAACGTACGTTGGAACAGAATGAGAAGGGATATGGTAACGAGTAGTATTACTAGTTGAAACGAGTGGTGGTGTTAGCGATAAGTAGCGATGGGTTATGATAAGCAGGGATGATAGTAGTGACGGATAAGTTGTTAGATAGCATGCTCGCATCATAAGTATTTACACATGTATACTAATGCACCTAATAAGGCATAATAGTTATCAGTCGGTAGGCTCGTGTTGGGAAACAGAACCTTGAACGGCGGATGGCTGAATGATAGGTAAGTTGGAAGTTGAGTATACATTATCTACTATGTATTGTGCGGGCTGTTACCAGGAACTCCTCCTCTAAAGACGTATCAAAGATGAGTTGTGATGCACATTAGCGAGTAGTAAAACGTGGAGGTGTTGGTAGTGTCAAGTACTACCTAGTAGTGGTAAGCAGTAATGAGTAGTATTGAGTAGTATTGAGTAGTAGAAAGTAGCAAGGGGTAGTAGTAAGTAGTATTTAGTAATGACAAGCAGTGAGAAGTAGTGTTCTGTCATGACTAGCAGTGAGAGGCTGTGTTGAGTAGTAGTTAATAGCGATAAACAGTACTGAATAGTGGTATGAAATGACGAGTGTGTTTAAGTAGTGTCCTTGTAGTGACAAGTAGTGATCGGTGGTGGCAGGTAGTGTCAAGATTACAAGTTATAATACAATTAATTTGCACAGTGTATGTGACGACCCAAAATTTTTTGACCAAATTTAAACTTAATTTTTATATGATTTCGACATGATAAGTAAAGTGTGTAATGTTGAGTCTCGAAAATTTTAGAACTATGTTCATATAACCAATTACCCTCTGACTGTGCTCGATGATTCACGAACAATTACTTGTAAATCGATATGCATATATTTAATATATATATATATATATATATATATATATATATATATATATATATATATATATATTGTATATAATAATATGAAATAGTATATAAAGGAATTTAATTTAAAAATTTGGAATTTATCCAAAGAATTTTATCCGCCACTAAATTAATCACGGGGTACGATGTAGCACTCAGTGGAAACTGTCGGTAAGATGAAACATGAATGAGGCTGCTAACTTATTAATTTCACACGTTTATGTACATTCATTATATATTCTATTCTCATTTGCTTTAACTTGATCCATAATTGAAATTAATAAAGTGATGTACTGTGTTTAATTGAAATACTGTGGCTAATTGATAATTAGTGTACTCATTGCCTTTTTCCTTACACGTACAAGAAGATATATATGTATATCACTTATATATGCATATGACATATCATATTCACCACATAACAATCTTTATCCATCTCCTTCCTTATCAACTACCACATACTCATCACCAAGAACACCCAACAATAAACCACCATAACTAACTCCTGTCACCTGATAGATTATGTTCCTGGATTCAGTCGATTAAACCCAACACCCACCATCTATCATTTACTGTTTTCTGTTTCTATTCCGTTAAACACCATTCAACCACCATCAAGAACCTGCAAATGGTAATATTTTTACTCGATTACTATAGTTACTATATATCTATCGTTTCTGCTTCTACTGGTACAACACAACCCACCACCAACAAAGACCCATGCTAGCTTTCTGCTACATTTTACCACCATCAGACACAACCATCGCCACCTTTCTTCATAATTAAACCCACATGATAACCATCATTCGACCACCTTGAGACCACCCCTTAGTACCATCTTTACATCATCAAACTAACCGCCACTATTACCTCTATTATTTATTTTATTTTTATGCTCCTGCTCCACCATTCTTACCATCCTCTTCAACCCTCAAGGACATCACCAAACTATTGTTTTCATTGCTAAACATAGAACACACCAAAACCCACTCTTTCTTTGAGTAATCATTCGGCAACCACCATCAACGAGACACCATCATTCATCACCTCTTTTGATGGCTTCGTTGTTCGTCTCCAACCCAAACCAAAACTGTCACCCACTTAACTACCTTTAAACCACCATCACGATCGAACATCGCCACCCTACGATCTCCGTGAACCACCCCAGTCAACCTTCCATCACTATCACCCACATATGGACTAGCTTGAAATCCACCCAAAAACATTCATGAAACTGCATTTTCTCGTTGATCGTTCATAGTACACTGCTGCCATTATATTTTTTTTTTGTTTTCCTTCGTGACCCAAAACCACACACATCACCCCTCCATCTCTTCCTCTCTCACACTTCTATTTTTTTTTAAAAGACCACTACTATACTCGAACATCTTTTGTTTCTTGTTTCTTTTCATTGCAAAGCACCATTCAAACACCTTCGATTTGCTACTGCTACGATTCCGTTTTTCTGTTTCCTGTCTTCGTTTCCTTGTTCTGCTACTTCTTCGACTACAACTGCTATTACTTCCTTCTGTTCGTTTAATATTGAATCAACATGATGATTAATAATGATATTAAATATAAGGTGAGATTTAAGACATTAAATATGGAACTAGATGGCCGACAGTTTCTAAAACAATGGAATTGTTTATTGAGAACAAAACTTCTTTTGCAAATGGACTAGTGGCTCCATGTATTATTACACGTTCCTTTCATTTCTTTTGGATTAATGCAAAAGCCAACTAGACGTGGAGTTTAGATAAATCATTTAGTTTCCACGTATCAAATGACGGAACATAAAATAATATGGTGGGATTCGGTTATGCCCAACTTTAATTGGGTGGACATTTGCTTTGCTCGAGTGGCCAACAAATAATCACCTCTTGGGCCACGTTAGTTGGACTACTATTAAACTTCTTGAAAATAACAACCTTTAACATGCACTATTAGATAGAAAAAACGCACACCTTAGAGTTAGATTGGTAACGAAAATAAACATGATGAGATAAGTGATAATAATGATACGGATGATGGTAACGAGATGAGGTATGATGATGGTGTTAAATGATACATGATACATGATGAAGACGATGATGAAAGAGGACGATGAGGTGTAATGATATCACGATGATGATATGATATCGTTAATAAAGGAAAACGATTATGATCATAATGGTAATGGTTATGATGAGTGATGAAGTTTGGCGATCGATATTGAAGATAAGGATGATGATGATATATGATGAAGGTGCATGGTGATGAGGAGTGTTAATATTGATACATGAAATCATGATTTTGATATAATTGTGATAAAGATGATGATGGAAAATGAAAACGAAAATGATAATAATAACTAAGATGATACGGGTTAAATATAATTAGGCGGTGATATTAATCAGATAAGCAAGGCAGAGGGAATGGTTTAGGAATGGTTCGGGTTAGCGGGACGTCGCGGGTTTAAACCCGGACTTGGGCATTTTTTTAAGGGCTACTTCTTTGAGGTAGTATTACAATTACCATTATTATTATTATTATTATTATTATTATTATTATTATTATTATTATTATTATTATTATTATTATTATTATTATTATTATTATTATTATTATTGTTATTATTATTATTATTATTATTATTATTATTATTATTATTAAAATTATTATTATTATAAGTATTATTATTAAGTATTATCATTAAGGTTATTATTAGTAGTATTATTATGATTAAAGTCGTTATTATTATTATTATTATTATTATCATTATTATTATTGTCACTATTTTAGTATTAAAAATTAATTACTTTAATAAATAAAGGACATTTATGTAAAAATATGTTGTACATCTATATTAATATTAAATACTATCTTGTTTTAATAAAATGTTATTATAAATAAGTTACAAATAGTATATAAATATATTTTAAATTAAATCATATATATAAATAGTAAATCTTAATACATAACTAAATATATATAAATTTGTTTGATTACGATTATATGTATTAACATACATAAATAATATAGGTTCGTGAATCCGAGACCAACCCTGCATTATTCAGTATCAACGTTTGAATATTTTTACTACAAAATATTGTATTGTGAGTTTCATTTGCTCCCTTTTTAAATGCTTTTGCAATATATATTTTTGGGACTTAGAATACATGCGCTTTATAAATGTTTTACGAAATAGACACAAGTAATCGAAACTACATTATATGGTTGAATGATTGAAGCCGAATATGCCCCTTTTACTTGGTAGCCTAAGAATTAGTAAACCGATCTACTAATTGACGCGAATCCTAAAGATAGATCTATTGGGCCTAACAAACCCCATCCAAAGTACCGGATGCTTTAGTACTTCGATGTTGTTTTATCATGTCCGATGGATGTCCCGGAATGATAGGGGATATTCTTATATGCATCTTGTTAATGTCGGTTACTAGGTGTTCAATCCATATGAATGATTTTTGTCTCTATGCATGGGACGTATATTTATGAGAAATGGAAATAAAAATCTTGTGGTCTATTAAAATGATGAAAATGAATGATTATGATAAACTAATGAACTCACCAACCTTTTGGTTGACACTTGAAAGCATGTTTATTCTCAGGTATGAAAGAAATCTTCCGCTGTGCATTTGTTCATATTAGAGATATTACTTGGAGTCATTCATGACATATTACAAAAGACGTTGCATTCGAGTCGTTGAGTTCATCAAGATTATTATTAAGTCAATTATAGTTGGATATATTATGAAATGGTATGCATGCCGTCAACTTTCAATGTAATGAAAGATTGTCTTTTCAAAAACGAATGCAATGTTTGTAAAATGTATCATATCAAGGTCAAGTACCTCGCGATGTAACCAAATGTAATGTATTCATCCAGATGGATTAGGACGGGTCGTCTCATGTGGTATCAGAGAGGTGGTCTTAGCAAACCAGGTCTTGCATTAGTGTGTCTAACTGATAGTTGTTTAGATGCATTAGTGAGTCTGGACTTCGACCGTGTCTGCATGTCAAAAGTTTTGCTTATCATTTCGTGTCGAAAATTACCTGCTTATCAATCTTAGGGAATCACTTGCTTATCATTCTTAGTCTAGACACATCATACTGCAATGATTGCATGAATAGTGTATAGACAAAAAAATTCATATCTTAGCGTACCTACTAATTCATATCTTAGCGTATCTGTTATTATTATCTTTGCCTGACACATTCCGCTGATTCCTCCGTAACTTAAGGAATTTTAGTATTATATATGCATATGTAAATTATGTATTGCAGGGTTCTAATCTACATCTTATAATCTATTTCTTATCAAAAATCCTCCATCTGATCGAACGAGATGAATCCCTCAACTAGTTCGAGTCCCTCAGATTCCGATAGCTATTCGATAGTTATTCCGACAGCTATTCCGACACGAATGTTCACCTAAGCTCCGAAAGCAGCGTCACCAGAATGAATCAACCAATCAGCCATCCCCAATTCATCTGATGGGTTTGTAGACGACTTAATCAATGGAGACGCGAAGAAGGCGATCCTTTCTACTAACCAAATTGCCCTCTTAGCGAAGAACCTGAAGCACTTACCGGCGAACCTATCCAAAACACCATTTTCTCTCTCATTTCCAGAGTATCTCGTCATGATTATATATTATCTCAAATTCTGAACCTTATTCATCCGCTCATCCGAACCGACAATCATTCCGGTGTAATTGAAGAAGTCAACGAGCTTCGCGCTCGAGTTGTGGCCTTGCAAAATATAGTGCAAAACGTACCAGCATCAGCAACATCACCGGCACCAACATCAATACCAGTACCACCAACAACCCAAGTTTCAACATCACACACCTCAACATCTCATTCTGTACCTCGAGTATAATCATCGTTCTACGTATCGTTTCACATGAATTATATTCGTTCTTCATGGTGGTTATGTAATCTCTAATGTTTTAGAGATTATATATTCGTGTTCTAACGGTAAATCAAATGATTTAATATCATATTAACTCATTAAATCCATGATTGCATCTGAATAAAATATATATGTATATATATTTTCATAAAGATTGTAATTGAAATATTCTTTTGTACAAACCGTTTATGGTGAAAATATTTTAACGGGTAGGTAATACCCGAAGAATATTTAGATTTCACATTAATAAGTTACACTGTATATTCTTCGAATCTGATTCAACAGTCATTTACTATCCTACTTACGTCCACCGATATACATATCCGTTCACCGCAGAATAACCATTTTCATTCAATTTCATATTTGAATTTTGATCTATCAGAATCCAACAAGTGGCATAATGAAGAAAACATTTGACAAAATAAAATTTGTTAGAAACAAACAAATTAACTATGAGAAATTCTGTTAAGAATCCATGCTAACAAAATCCTAGCTAACTATTAATTCCGTATTACATTTTATTTATCGTAATTTATTTATCGTAATTTATATTCTCGCAATTTAATTTATCGTCATTTAATTTCTGTTATTTATTTTATGCACTTTAAATATCGGGACACGTATACAAAGTTTTGACATATCATATATATATATATATATATATATATATATATATATATATATATATATATTATTTGGAATAACCATAGACACTTGATGTTATGCGAGGAGTATACGAAATAGTTATATTTTTATTGCGAAATACTATTAAATACGATACAATTTTACACAAGTTATTTATTTATTTATAGAGTGGATATACCTAAACCTTGCTACAACATTATAGGCAGTGTACCTATATATATATAAGTAGTATTATAATTATTATAAAAAGGGGGTTTTACCGTTTAATGACCGGTTTGTCAATTTTATGTCTTAAGTCGCAATTAAAACCTAATGTAAAATATTAAATATACAAATGACTTAATTTAAAGCGTAAAGTAAATAACGATAATAAAAGTGCGATGATTTAAAGTGCCATAAATAAATGACGATAAATAAAATTGCGATAATTAAAAAGTACGATAATTAAAAGTGCGATAAGATATAAAATAAAGGAATTATGCTTATTTAAACTTCCGTAATCATGATGTTCAACGTGTTGATTTTAATTTATTACCATGGGTTAATTGTCCTTTGTCCTGGATTATTCGATATGTCCATACGGTTTTGTCCATAATAGTCCATCAGTCATAAATATAAAGTGCGAGGATCTTCGTTAAATTATCCTTATACCCGAAGTCAAATATTCCAACTAATTGGGGATTCGAACTGTAACAAGGTCTTAATACTTTGTTTAATGAATACACCAGGTTATCGACTACGTGTAATCCAAGGTTTTACTACTTTGTTAACAATTACACCAATTACCCATGAATGTAATCCACCCCTGTTTTAGTGAGTCCATTAACTATTAATCCATCCCCGTGTTCGGTCAAATGAACAATAATTTGTATTTATAAATATCCCGCCCACCGTGCCCGATTAAGGATATGTGGTTATTTATAGATACGTCAAATTGTAACCTTTATATTAAATTAACGAGGTATCGTTTGGTTAAAATAAAGCCCATTAATAGCCCATAGTCTAATTTCCACAAGTGTCGTTCTTTTGTCCAAACCCCAATTATGGTCCAAAACCCAATTACCCAATCTTAATATTTAGCCCAACATCATGATTACTTCGGCTTAAATAAGCATAATAATAACTTAGCTACGAGACATTAATTTAAAAAGGTTGAATATAACTTACAATGAGTATTAATCGCGTAGTGTTACACGGACAGAATTTCGACTTACAAACTTACAACATTCACTACCATAACCTTATTATTATTAAACTTAAATTAAAATTATAATTAAAATATAAATATAAATATATATTTGAGAGATAGAGAGTAGATGGATATATATTGTGTACTAAACCCGTTCGAAAAATGCTGAATTTATAGACCTGGCCAGGATTTTGGGGCCATGCGATCGCATGGGCTTCCTTTGCATTTTCCATGCGATCGCATGGAGTCTTGGGACATCTCATAATCTTTTGTTTTCTTGTTTGCCGACGGTTTTTATTTTAATATATAAATATAATATATATATATATATATATATACATATATATATATATATATATATATATATATATATACATATATATATATATATATATACATATATATATAATTCATAGAATTATTTATATATTATATTATATTCATGTGCATAGTTGACTTGTAATTTTAGCTCCGTTGCGTTGCGCGTTGATAGTTGGTTCATGTCTCGATTCCGGATTTTCGAACGTCCTTGCGTACTATTTAATATCTTGTACTTTGTATTTTGCGGCTTGTACTCTTGTAATTTTGAGACGTTTCTCATCAATAAATTGAACCACTTAGATTGTACTTTGTACTTTTTAGCTTTTTGGTCGTTTGTGTCTTTAAATCGTCGAATCTGTCTTTTGTCTTCACCTTTTATTATTTAAACGAATATCACTTGTAAATAGAACAATTGCAACCAAAAGCTTGTCTTTCTTGAAGGATAATGCTATGAAACATGTGTTCATATTTAGCATTATCAAATATTCCCACACTTGAGCGTTGCTTGTCCTCAAGCAATATAGAACTTGAATATAACTTTACTAGAATCACTTCTTTATTCTTCACGCTTTGTACATCAGTGATTTTAATACGGCGGTATGAACAATGGTAGTAACGATGTGGTTTACAGTCCCACATGACTATAAAAATTTAGATCCTTTAAGGAAATTGGATCTTTATGAAAAAATTTAATCTTTTTGAAAATTCAATCTAGCTTTTACCCTAGATAAGTTTTCTGGAATAACCCTTCACCGGTGTTTGCAAATTGTTTTTGTAGGTTTTGTGGGTTTCAGATTTGAAAATTTTAGCTCAAAACTTATGGTTTTGTGTCACCCACTTGCTAACCTTGTATTAGAAAAGCAACACATCCAGTTTACTTGCTCCGTATATTACCTTTCGGTAAACTACCGTCCGGTTGTAAAGGAAAGCGTTGAACAAGCAACTGTTAAGGCAATGTCTTTGACATGCTTTTGATTATGGTCTATATCGTGTTGGATGCAATTACTATCCTTTGTAGGAGCAATAGTAAAGATCACCCTATAGTTTTTCGGTCTGGCACAAGGTCCTGTCTTCGACCATGCTATACAACCACCGTTCTTACGGTTGACACCCGATTTGGTTCAGGTGACCTAATGAATTCCTGTGAATTCTTAGGATTTTACGTTCAATGGTAATGAACGCATTGAAAATAGGTTTTCAGAAAATAAATCGGTTTGTAATTTGATCAAAATATTTTCTCGTTCAAGCTCGAGTTTAGATATCATCGAATTCCATGAGTTTGAATTCTCAATCTTTAAGGTCAATCCCAAGGATTGAGTAATATCAGGCTTAAAAGCTAATTTTTTTTATCTTTAAGGAGATTATCCTTTCTGGGGATCTGATTCATTAGTCTTATAAGCTAATTTGCACGGTGCCCCCCATTGTACGAGATAGATCCTCTCATGGTTAGGATAATTCTGACCACTTGGCGACCCTGTTTGATGCTGAGGTCCGTAGATTTCTGGCTGATTTTCGAGAAAACTTTTCAAGGTTTTTCGTAGACTCTACAACTGGTCTGGACGACAACTTCCTGACCTAAATCAAGAAGCGCGTATCTTTTTCTCGGAAGACTTTACTTCCTTTTAAATTCTATTTATATTACAATAAACTGGGTAAAACTGATTAATATCGTCCAAAATAAAAGTATCTTCAATTATTTGTACAAAAATATGTGATATATGTTCTAAATAACTTGGTAAATTTTTTCCACACTTGACTTTTATTTTTCTTTCTTTGCCTTTTTATTCTCCTCTATTCTATTTTTAATAAATTCAAGTGTTTTAGGTTGTTTCTCAATTTATGTCCTTTTCGAGGTAACAATAATTTCGATGTTAACACCTAGTTTTATTGTTCATTAATATGTATAAACATGATTTTGAATTCATTTATTTGAAATTTTTTTTTTAATTTTTTTACTAGAAGTGGGTAGTCACTATATAAGACTAGGGCTGTTCTTTATTATCAGAGAGCATTAGATTCTAATACAACTACTGCGTTACTAGTATTTTTAATGGTAACCAAGTGTTTAAATTAAAATTTTAAAAATCTGAAAGAATTTAACCCCTTCTCACACTTAAGATCTTGCAATGCCCTCATTTGCAAGAAATTAGTAGCAATTTAAATTATTGAGGGTGATTAGCGTAGAAAAATGATTAAATTTTACCAAAGTTTCCAAACATATTGTTGTTTGTGTTGAATGATAAATGGTGCACATCATTTGTTCATTCCTGCAGTTGTTATATCACATTTATTTTGCATCTTGTCATCAAAATTAGTTGCTTTTGCTAAACTTAATGTCAGTCTTTGAAAATGCGCTGTTTTTCTCTGTTGTGTACATGAGATAAAATACATACAATACAAATATAAACATGCATGGTAATTTGAAATGGGACTTAATATCCCACTTTCAAATTACAAAAATGAAATATTAGTACAAAATAATAAAAATATTAAACATTACATTAAAGTATCAAAATGTTAAATGTTTAGCATAAATAGGTAATAATAAAAGAGAAGAAATCACCAATGGAACACTATTGATTTGGATAGGGGTTCCAGTTCATATCATCGCTCGGGTTCCATGGTTGGTGATAGGTGTTCTGGTAGGCTTGATTGGGGTCATACAAGTCATAGGGTGGTCGCATGTCGGGCTGATGCGGTGGATAGTAAGCAGGTCGAGTTGGGATGTAGTTATTTGGTACCTGATATGATAGCTGGCTCATGATTTGGTGCTGATGAACTTGCCAGCTATTGTGTTGGCGTCGCCTGAAAGTCTCATACTCATTCGCGGCTTGCCACTTCTCATACCGATGATGCCTATCCTGGTTATTCATTTCTACTTCATCTACATGCTGGAAGACATCAGTATAACTATCCCTAATGACATCCCTAATGTCATATGCTTCCTCCATCTCCTCATCTGAACCCTTCTCTACCTGTAGATGGGTGCCATGATATGGTATTGTCATATTATGCCTCTGTTTTAGTACCTTTGCACCCTGATAAGCCTGCAAGCCTATGCTCTCGGCTTGTTCCTCAATCTCCACCATCGGACCCCTATGTTCTTTATCTACACCTAAGTACTCTCCAATGAGAGTAACAAAAATACCACCCCCTATAATACTTCCTGTTTGCATACCCTCAACTACTTTATATAAATAGTGGCCTACGCAATAAGGAATGTTAACAAAGCTCATCGGGTCCCGAATACACTTAAGGTAAAATAAATCATTTAGGGTCATTTTTTCTTTATTTCTACCCCGTTGTGTAATCGAGTTCACTAAAAATCTATGTATTATCAGGAGCTCTGCTCTATCAATATCTAAGTAGGTGTGTCTTTCACCCCGCGTAAATTCCCTAAATTTTGACATACGCCTCCAATCAGGTGTAATAATCTCAGTGGGGGTGTAGATTAATAGAACTCTAGCCATGTCCAACATGGACATTCTATACATTGTACCTCCTAAAAGAAATCTAATAAAACTTTTATCTCCTATCATAGTAACTTCATTATTTAACTCTGTAGTGCTAAGCAATTCAACACACCATTCTCTATATATAGTTCTACGCGTAGTAAATAAGCGGATCCAATCGTTAAATAGAGCTACCATACCTCTGGATTAGTAAATCCCTAACCGGTTAGGCTAGGTGAACCGCTTCCAAAGGCTCCCAATCGATTACCCGAGGCATTTCAATATTTTTGCGGTAAAGAATGTACATGTTCTTTTGAAATTTTGGGTATTCTGTCCAACAACGATTGAATCTTAGGTTGGGATGTAACTGTTGGTCATCGATAAGTGGGTGCACAATCCTCGGGTGAGGCTGAAACTGACGATAATGAGTGTAAAACAGTCATGTGTTGATCATTGTGTTGTTGTTCAGGTTGTGGTTCCGCTAGTTGTTCTTGATCAGGTTCTTGTTCATGATGTCTAGACGATGATGCACCGTCTGTATCTGTATTTCTCTGCAAAACACATTAAATAAAAAATTTGTGCATCCAAATATGCATTAGTGTTAGCAAAATAACAAATTAAAACAATTACAATAACATGTTTAATCCATATTAAACTTATACTCATTTTCATATTTTTATCAATTTTACAATTTTTCAAATAAGACTGAAGCGACCCGTCCTAATCCATCCAGACAAAGTCCATATTAATTATAAACGATTCATAATAGTTGATTACATTGCGAGGTACTTGACCTCTAAATGATACATTTTACAGACGTTGCATTCGTTTTTAAAAGACAACCATTCATTTCATTGAAAGTTGACAGGTATGCATACCATTTCATAATATCCAAACTATAAATGACCTAATCTGTCATTTACTTAATAATAATCTCTAATGAACTTCAACGACTCGAATGCAAGGTCTTTTGAAATATGTCATGAATGACTCCAAGTAATATCCTTAAAATGAGCTAATGCACAGCGGAAGATTTCTTTCGTATCTGAGAATAAACATGCTTTAAAGTGTTAACCAAAAGGTTGGTGAGTTCATTAGTTTAACATGAATAATCATTATCATTATTTTAATAGACCACAAGATTTCCATATTCAGTTCTCATAAATATACGTCCCATGCACAGAGACAAAATATCATTCATATGGATTGAACACCTGGTAATCGATATTCACAATATGCATATAAGAATATCCCCATCATTTCGGGATCCTCCTTCGGACATGATATAAATTTCGAAGTACTAAAGCATTCGGTACTTTGGATGGGGCTTGTTGGGCCCGATAGATCTATCTTTAGAGTTCGCGTCAATTAGGGTGTCTGTTCCCTAATTCTTAGATTACCAGACTTAATAAAAAAGGGCATATTCGATTTCGATCATTCAACCATATAATGTAGTTTCAATTACTTGTGTCTATTTCGTAAAACAGTTATAAAAGCAGCGCATGTATTCTCAGTCCCAAAAATATATATTGCAAAAGCATTTAAAAAGGGATTAATGAAACTCACGCATATAAATATTGTAAAACAGTTAATAAAGCATTTGCATGTATTCTCAGCCCAAAAATGTAAAGAGTAAAAAGGGCAAATGAAACTCACCTAATGTATTTTGTAGTAAAAATACATATAACGACATTAAACAACTGAACAATGCAGGGTTGGCCTTGGATTCACGAACCTAAAACATTTGTATATTTATTAATATTCATATTTGTAATTGAACACATATATATATGTATATATATAAAAGTATTATTTATATCATTTTTATGTTAATATATATATATATATATATATATATATATATATATATATATATATATATATATATATATATATATATGTTTTATATGTTCATTCTGTATATATATATATAATGATATTAAGTTTTGTTATGTTATATGTGTTAATATATATATATATATATATATATATATATATATATATATATATATATATATATATATATATATATATATATATATATATATATATATATATATATATATATGTATGTATTTAATTTGTTTATCAAAACAGTAGTTCTAATATACTAAGTTAATATTAGTAAAAATAAATAATGATAATAACATTAATAATATACATATGTTAATAATAATCCTATTGGTGATAATAACAATGATATTAATAATAGTACTTGTAACAATATTAATTTTATTGTTTTTGGTGGTTATGATATTAATGATTTACTTATAATAATAATAATTACTTTGTAAAAAATGATAATATTAATAAAGATATTGTTAATAATGATACCTTTGTTTAGTAATAATAATAATAATAATAATAATAATAATATTAATTGTTACAAAAGTGATACTCGTACTAATATTAATGAGAAAGATGATAACTTGAATTATATTTCATAATAATAATAATAATCCTTAATGATAACAGTAATAACACTTATACTAATAATAATAGGATTCTTATTAAAAAAATGATACTATTAATAATTATACTACTTAAGATTAATACTTATAATAATAATAATTTTAGTATTAATCCTAGTGTATTTAATAACAATTATAATTATTAATAATAATCATAACAATAACAACAATAATAATAGTAGTATCAATAATAATAATAATAATAATAATAATAATAATAATAATAATAATAATAATAATAATAATAATAATAGTAATAATAATAATAAGAGATAATAATAATAATAAACATAGTTATACCTCAATGGAAGAGGTTTATAAAAAAAAATGCCAACGCCGGGGATCGAACCCTAGACCTCTCGAATAATGCTAACACCCTTCACCAAGGCTCTGTCGCCTATTAATCTGTTTTTAAACTCTCTCCATTTATTTTAAAACCCCCAATTTTATGTTCTTCTTCTTCAATACACAATTCGACCAGAGCTCCACCATTACTAATCAGAGATTTAATTTGATCATTTTAGGATATAAAATTAATCCCTAAACGTTTCATAAGTGAGATATTAAATTAATAAATGCAAAAAAAAAAATAAGATAAAAAGCAAAATTTCTGCTCGTCGCTAGAAGTAAAAAATAATAATAATTGATTTTGAGATTAAAGAAGTTTTTGACAGAAATTATAAAACGAATTAGGTTTCAATTCATCCTTAGAAACTATTGGAAGCATTAATCGAACTTAAAACCTTAAAACAGATTCGAATTTGATGATGAACACAAAACTTGACTTTTTAAACGAAACTTTGACTCGTAAAATTAGGATTCAATATAACAAATTGGTACATAAGATTTTGCAGAAAGTTTGCTTTGAAGATTCCTAACTAAACTGCATTTATACATTTTTAAAATTTATATCGAAGTTGAACCTTTCGAAATTATGAACACGAACAGGGATGAACGAGCTGTACCTTTTCTTTTTCTGTTAAAATAAATCAAAAAAAAATATAGATGAAAGTGATAATTGATAATGCTAGTGATATTCTCCAATGATTTGTGTTTAATCTCGTGAATTAACAGATTGTTGTATATATAGAAAAAAATTCGACTGATTCAATAAAGCAGAAGAAAAAATATATTAAAAAATATACTGATAACAACTTGTAACAATTTTTGTTTAGTTCTGTTTGATTTTTTTTAACTGGTTAACAGAGTCAAAGACATGAAAATCGAATTCAGATCATTTAGATTGATACCCTTCAACAACTTGTACGAATTCCTTGTTTTTATATTCTTATGTAATTAAATTTATAACTAATAATAAATAATAATAATAATAATTATTATATTAATAATAATTATCATAATAATAGATAATAATAATGATGATTAAAAATAATGGTGATAATAATATTATTCATAATGCAATTTATAATACTAATTATGTTAATAATAATTATAATAATTTTAATAATAAAAATAATCATATTAATAACTAACATTATAATTATAATAATGATAATTTAGTAATAACGATATAAATAATAATAATACTTATATTAGTAATGATAATAATAATATTAGAAATTTCAACACAATATTCGCATCAAGTTTCATATCTAGTAATATTAATAAGACTGATATTAATATTAATATGAATATTATAACAATAATGAATTAATGATAATAATATTAATATAACAATTATACATGAAATGCTTTGATACAGTTGACAAATTATGTTTGAAATCGTTTATATCTAATATACTTTATGTATTCAAAATAACAAATTTTAGTTTGTTAAAGTTATCTTTCATCGTAGCTAAATTACATAATAGTTCGTTTAATATAATTATTTACATATATAATTATTTATATTTACATTTCTATTTTCAATTCTAGGTTCGTGAATCGTCGAAATTAGTTAAAGGTCAAATGCATTCATAAAAAAAATAGTTCCAACATTTTGAGACTCGGTTTAATAGACTTTGCTTATCGTGTCGAAATCATTTAAAGTTTAAGTTTAAATTTGGTCGAAAATTCCCGGGTCATCACAGTACCTACCCGTTAAAGAAATTTCGTCCCGAAATTTGAGTGAGGCTGTCATGGCTAACAATAAAAATGTTTTCATGACCAATATGAGTTAACTATTAGAGGTTTATTATCATTGAATAATAATGATAAAATAATTCGATTATTCTAAGGATACAAGTGAAGCTATCGCAAAAGAGTGAATTGAAGAAAAATAAGATTTTCATTAGCTTTTAACGTAAACAGGGTTGTATTTAGAAAATAAGGTGCGTCATAACTTTTGGCGTAGTCATGTTTGAATTTAGAAAAATAAGATGTATCTTAACTTTTGACGTGGAGGGTTGAATTCCGGAATTCAAGGGATTTAAAAGAAAATATTTAGAAATCTATAAGATTTGATTCTTCGGCGAATAAGGAAATTAAGATCTCTATAATTAAATACGGTGATCTGCCTCGATTACTCCGTCTGATATTTCCACTATAAATTAAGCTCTTCCGTTCCATTATTCTCACCATTCCTATACTTTCTTTCTTCGTTCTTACATCCAAAAGATTGTGAAAATGCTAAATCCCATTCTAATCCTTGATATTTTCCTATTTATCATTTCTGTCATCCATCTTTTCAATCCTCCACCAGGAAAATCTGTTTACTTCTACTATTACTTTGGGTGATTCTATTCTTAATTATACCATGTCTTTATATTTCTATTCGTATTAATATCCACGGTTTGTGACCTCTGTGTCGTTATTGGGCTTTATATTTTCTCTTATATTTCGGTGTTCCTGCTTCTGTCTCCTATAATCATCGTCATCCACAGTTAATGCTCTATCTTATTTGTTGCGATTTATACCCCCTTTCTATTTCGGAGCTTCATGCTTTTATTTTCTTTTCGCAAGTATTGGTCCAGAATTTGTAGGTATGAAAGTCCGAATGAACTGAATGTTCTAAGCAAGATAGAACGTAATAGCACGATTTGATTTGTCAAATTACCAGAATCACTGAGAATAGAACTATCAAGAATATATTTTCTTGATATGTTCAGAAATTAATTTGAATGAAAGAGTTATGTAACATGGCACGTGATGACGATATGTTCTGTGAATCATCACGTTCCATTAGAAACTCAGCATGACTTACTGTAATATAATCACGTTGATCAAGGGTCATTATATTATACTAACTCATGCTTAAATTCCCAACACTTCTCCAGAATTCATTCATAATTTATACTTAGATGTTACAGCATATTAAAAACTAAAACAGTTTTCAATATGATGTAATACAGATAGCACGAAGTGGTATATAATTTCGGACGAGAATATTTATAAAAATATCTTCAGAATTATCGAAGATATTTATGATGATATTTTGGAATTTCTAAGTTCGAAAGTTGATAAGAAAAAGGTTTTCCGCATGATTTTAACATGACTTCGGAGCAGGATTTTCTCTAAAGATTTCATCGGATCTAGAATTACCTGGATTCTTTGAATATAGGGTTTGGTCCTTGTATTTGTCCTTGGTCTCCTTCATAGTTAGCTCAATCCATTTTCCAGTTCTAACTTTTTTGAGCTTTTCCAACATACTATCCTTTATTATCAAACTTCTGGCTGTTAAGATTGTTTACGGTTGTCTACGGTTTCTGCTGCTTCATTCAGCTTTTTCAATATTCAAAGTATTGATTTGTAGACTGGGTGCTTTTCAAAATTTTAGAATGGAAGGTCATTATTCTAGAAGATAAATGTTATACATATAACTGTTGATGTAGATATGCTGTGAGTTTTCAAATTACTGATTGCCGATTCCTCTACATTTACTGCTACCATACCTGAATCATTGGTTATCGATCCGAGGTGATTTCAAGAGAATTGTGTTTTTAGATGATTAAACGCTGACGGTAATATAGTGGAATATAAAAAATTCCTCGGTAACAATAAACGAGCATACATATAAATCAAGGTGATAATAAGGTTGTTTCGAACGAAAAGTCGAAGTTGATTTGCTGGAGCTGTGATAAAATTTGCTACTTTGAAAGGAAATCACCAAGTTATTTTGGGTAATAATAACACTAACGGAATTAGCACAGATACGTGTTAAACATTTACTCAGGTTTCGAGAGTTTTCAGGTGCATAACTATATGCTTCAATCTTTTCTTCCGTAGATAAAGTGCGGTTGGTTCATCCTCTAGATTGGGGTGTTTTCAAGAATCATGAAAGGTTTGAATGCAGATTGTAATTGTCAAGATACAATGAGGTTTAAGATGAAATCAAGTGGCAACCTTGAAGAATTGTTTAGTTTCATAAGTTATAGTCAATATTTTAATTCATTTTAATTGTCCAATGTTGGTAGTCCACAGTTGATAGTCCACAGTTAGCAATTCAATAATTCATATATAGTTTAATATATAATATTCGAATTAATTAATACGTATCGTGACCCGTATTCATCTCAGACTCGATCACAACTCAAATTATATATATTATTGTACAATAATATATATAAATACGTCGATATGATATGTCAAAACCTTGTATACGTGTCCCGATATTTAAAGTGCGTAGATTAAATAACAGAAATTAAATAACGATAAATAAAGTGCGTAAAGTAAATAACATAAATTAAATGACGATAAATAAAATTGCGAGAATGTAAATTGCGATAATTAAATTGCGATAAAATAAAATGTAATCAGTTAGCTAGGAACAGTTAGCTGGAACAGTTAGCGTGGATTCTTAACAAAATTTTTTCGTAATTAATTTGTTTGTTTCTATCAAATTTTTATTTCGTCAAATGTGTTCTTCATTATGCCACTTGTTAGATTCTGATAGATCAAAATTCAAATATGAAATTGAATAAAAAGGGTTATTCTGCGGTGAACGGATACGTATATCGGTAGATGTAAGTAGGATAGTAAACGACTGTCGAATCAGATTCGAAGAACGTACAGTGCAACTTATTAATGTGGAATCTAAATATTCCTCGGGTATTACCTACCCGTTAAAATATTTTCACCATTAACAGTTTTTACAATAAAACTTTTAATTACAATCTTTATGAAAACATATATACATATATATTTTCTTCAGACGTAATCATGGATTAAATGAGTCAATGTGATATTAAACTCATCAGATTTACGGCTAGAACTAGAATATATAATCTCTAAAATATTAGAGATTACATAATCGCCATGAAGGACGAAGATAGTTTATGTAGAACGATTCGTAGAGCGATGATTATGCTTGAGGTATAGACTACGAGGTTGAGACATGTGATGATGTTGTTGTGGTTGGTACTGGTCATGCTGCTGGTGCTGCTGATGGTGGTACTGTTGCTGTCAGTGCTACAAGTGTTGTTGGTGATGAGGTTGGTGATAATGTTGGTGTAGTAAGTATAGTTTGTAGATCACGCACCATTCTTGTCAGGTTTTCTATCCTACCCTCTATCATTTCTATCCATCCACTCATCTGATTCGATAGATCTTGATTATCAATTCGAAGTTCCCTAACTTCTTCTAATATTCCCCTTCGATTGGTATTCGGAAGTAGAGGTTGAATATTTTCTGAGATTGCAGTAATGCGACCTTCGAGGTGGAAAACTTTAGCAAAAAGGGTGAATACAGTGTTACGCATAGGTTCACCGGTGAGTACATCGTTTTCTTCGATGTTAGGAGGTAAGTTTGGTTCGCAGTAGGGCTCGCCTTCTTCATTTCCCCATCGGGTGAGTAAGTCTCGGACCCACCCCCATCTCCTCCAGAAAGAAAAATAACTAAATGGTTGAGGCACTTCTGGTTCATTGACTTCAGAGTCTACTTCCATACGCATCTCGAAATTGTTTTCGGAACTAATGGAATCCAAGCTAGGTGTAGGATCCACCTCTTATGATTAGTTAGAGGATTTTCGATATGAAATGATTTTCGGTTATCGGATAATATTCTAATTATATAGAATATCTAATATAGTACAGAAGATCCCAAAGATGACGGAGGGAATTAAGGAAACGTGTAAGATAAAGTCTATAGTGACAGATACGCTAAGATACGAATTTTGTCTATACACTATTCATGCAATTATTGCAGTAAGATGTGTCTAGACTAAGTATGATAAGCAGGTAATTTCCTAAGGATGATAAGCAGATGATTTCCGACTAGAAATGATAAGCAAAACTTATGACATGCAGACACGGTCGAAGTCCAGACTCACTAATGCCTCCTAACGACTTATTAGTTAGACACACTAATGCAAACCTGGTTTGCTAAGACCTCTGCTCTGATACCAACAAAAGCGACCCGTCCTAATCCATCCGAAAGAAGTCCATATTGATTATAAATGATTCATAATAGTTGATTACATCGCGAGGTACTTGACCTCTAAATGATACATTTTACAAACGTTGCATTCGTTTTTAAAAGACAACCATTCATTTCAATGAAATTTGACAGGTATGCATACCATTTCATAATATCCAAACTATAAATGACCTAATCTGTCATTTACTTAATAATAATCTCTAATGAACTTCAACGACTTGAATGCAAGGTCTTTTGAAATATGTCATGAATGACTCCAAGTAATATCCTTAAAATGAGCTAATGCACAGCGGAAGATTTCTTTCGTACCTGAGAATAAACATGCTTTAAAGTGTCAACCAAAAGGTTGGTGAGTTCATTAGTTTAACATGAATAATCATTATCATTATTTAAATAGACCACAAGATTTCCATATTCAGTTCTCATAAATATACGTCCCATGCATAGAGACAAAATATCATTCATATGGATTGAACACCTGGTAATCGACATTCACAATATGCATATAAGAATATCCCCATCATTCCGGGATCCTCCTTCGAACATGATATAAATTTCGAAGTACTAAAGCATCCGGTACTTTGGATGGGGCTTGTTGGGCCCGATAGATCTATCTTTAGAGTTCGCGTCAATTAGGGTGTCTGTTCCCTAATTCTTAGATTACCAGACTTAATAAAAAGGGGCATATTCGATTTCGATCATTCAACCATATAATGTAGTTTCAATTACTTGTGTCTATTTCGTAAAACAGTTATAAAAGCATCGCATGTATTCTCAGTCCCAAAAATATATATTGCAAAAGCATTTAAAAAGGGATTAATGAAACCCACGCATATAAATATTGTAAAACAGTTAATAAAGCATTTGCATGTATTCTCAGCCCAAAAATGTAAAGAGTAAAACGGGCAAATGAAACTCACCTAATGTATTTTGTAGTAAAAATACATATAACGACATTAAACAACTGAACAATGCAGGGTTGGCCTCGGATTCACGAACCTAAAACATTTGTATATTTATTAATATTCATATTTGTAATTGAACACATATATATGTATATATATAAAAGTATTATTTATATCATTTTTATGTTAATAATATATATATATATATATATATATATATATATATATATATATATATATATATATATATATATATATATATATATATATATATATATGTTTTATATGTTCATTCTGTATATATATATAATGATATTAAGTTTTGTTATGTTATATGTGTTAAATATATATATATATATATATATATATATATATATGTATGTATATATATATATATATATATATATATATATATATATATATATATATATATATATATATATATATATATATTTATGTATGTATTTAATTTGTTTATCAAAACAGTAGTTCTAATATACTAAGTTAATATTAGTAAAAATAAATAATGATAATAACATTAATAATATACATATGTTAATAATAATCCTATTGGTGATAATAACAATGATATTAATAATAGTACTTGTAACAATATTAATTTTATTGTTTTTGGTGGTTATGATATTAATGATTTACTTATAATAATAATAATTACTTTGTAAAAAAAATGATAATATTAATAAAGATATTGTTAATAATGATACCTTTGTTTAGTAATAATAATAATAATAATATTAATTGTTACAAAAGTGATACTCGTACTAATATTAATGAGAAAGATGATAACTTGAATTATATTTCATAATAATAATAATAATCCTTAATGATAACAGTAATAACACTTATACTAATAATAATAGGATTCTTATTAAAAAAATGATACTATTAATAATTATACTACTTAAGATTAATACTTATAATAATAATAATTTTAGTATTAATCCTAGTGTATTTAATAACAATTATAATTATTAATAATAATCATAACAATAACAACAATAATAATACTAGTATCAATAATAATAATAATAATAATAATAATAATAATAATAATAATAATAATAAGAGATAATAATAATAATAAACATAGTTATACCTCAATAGAAGAGGTTTATAAAAAAAACGCCAACGCCGGGGATCGAACCCGAGACCTCTCGAATAACGCTAACACCCTTCACCAAGGCTCTGTCGCCTATTAATCTGTTTTTAAACTCTCTCCATTTATTTTAAAACCCTCGTTAATTTTATGTTCTTCTTCTTCAATACACAATTCGACCAGAGCTCCACCATTACTAATCAGAGATTTAATTTGATCATTTTAGGATATAAAATTAATCCCTAAACGTTTCATAAGTGAGATATTAAATTAATAAACGCAAAAAAAAAAAAAAGATAAAAAGCAAAATTTCTGCTCGTCGCTAGAAGTAAAAAAAAATTGATTTTGAGATTAAAGAAGTTTTAGACAGAAATTATAAAATGAATTAGGTTTCAATTCATCCTTAGAAACTATTGGAAGCATTAATCGAACTTAAAACCTCAAAACAGATTCGAATTTGATGATGAACACAAAACTTGACTTTTTAAACGAAACTTTGACTCGTAAAATTAGGATTCAATATAACAAATTGGTACATAAGATTTTGCAGAAAGTTTGCTTTGAAGATTCCTAACTAAACTGCATTTATACATTTTCAAATTTATATCGAAATTGAACCTTTCAAAATTATGAACATGAACAGGGATGAACGAGCTGTACCTTTTCTTTTTCTGTTAAAATAAATCGAAAAAAATATAAGTGAAAGTGATAATTGATAATGCTAGTGATATTCTCCAATGATTTGTGTTTAATCTCATGAATTAACAGATTGTTGTATATATAGAAAAAAATTCGACTCATTCAATAAAGCAGAAGAAAAAATATATTAAAAAATATACTGATAACAACTTGTAACAATTTTTGTTTAGTTCTGTTTGATTTTTTTTAACTGGTTAACAGAGTCAAAGACAGGAAAATCGAATTCAGATCATTTGGATTGATACCCTTCAACAACTTGTACGAATTCCTTGTTTTTATATTCTTATGTAATTAAATTTATAACTAATAATAAATAATAATAATTATTATTATTATTATATTAATAATAATTATCATAATAATAGATAATAATAATGATGATTAAAAATAATGGTGATAATAATATTATTCATAATGCAATTTATAATACTAATTATGTTAATAATAATTATAATAATTTTAATAATAAAAATAATCATATTAATAACTAACATTATAATTATAATAATGATAATTTAGTAATAACGATATAAATAATAATAATACTTATATTAGTAATGATAATAATAATATTAGAAATTTCAACACAATATTCGCATCAAGTTTCATATCTAGTAATATTAATAAGACTGATATTAATATTAATATGAATATTATAACAATAATGAATTAATGATAATAATATTAATATAACAATTATACATGAAATGCTTTGATACAGTTGACAAATTATGTTTGAAATCGTTTATATCTAATATACTTTATGTATTCAAAATAACAAATTTTAGTTTGTTAAAGTTATCTTTCATCGTAGCTAAATTACATAATAGTTCGTTTAATATAATTATTTACATATATAATTATTTATATTTACATTTCTATTTTCAATTCTAGGTTCGTGAATCATCGAAATTAGTTAAAGGTCAAATGCATTCATAAAAAAAATAGTTCCAACATTTTGAGACTCGGTTTAATAGACTTTGCTTATCGTGTCGAAATCATTTAAAGTTTAAGTTTAAATTTGGTCGAAAATTCCCGGGTCATCACAGTACCTACCCGTTAAAGAAATTTCGTCCCGAAATTTGAGTGAGGCTGTCATGGCTAACAATAAAAATATTTTCATGACCAATATGAGTTGACTATTAGAGGTTTATTATCATTGAATAATAATGATAAAATAATTCGATTATTCTAAGGATACGAGTGAAGCTATCGCAAAAGAGTGAATTGAATAAAAATAAGATTTTCCTTAGCTTTTGACGTAAACAGGGTTGTATTTTGAAAATAAGGTGCGTCATAACTTTTGGCGTAGTCATGTTTGAATTTAGAAAAATAAGATGTATCTTAACTTTTGACGTGGAGGGTTGAATTCCGGAATTCAAGGGATTTAAAAGAAAATATTTGGAAATCTATAAGATTTGATTCTTCGGCGAGTAAGGAAGTTAAGATCTCTATAATTAAATACGGTGATCTGCCTCGATTACTCCGTCTGATATTTTCACTATAAATTAAGCTCTTCCGTTCCATTATTCTCACCATTCCTATACTTTCTTTCTTCGTTCATACATCCAAAAGATTGTGAAAATGCTAAATCCCGTTCTAATCCTTGATATTTTCCTATTAATCATTTCTGTCATCCATATTTTCAATCCTCCACCAGGAAAATCTGTTTACTTCTACTATTACTTTGGGTGATTCTATTCTTAATTATACCGTGTCTTTATATTGCTATTCGTATTAATATCCACGGTTTGTGACCTTTGTGTCGTTATTGGGCTTTATATTTTCTCTTATATTTCGGTGTTCCTGCTTCTATCTCCTATAATCATCGTCATCCACAGTTAATGCTCTATCTTATTTGTTGCGATTTATACCCCCTTTCTATTTCGGAGCTTCATGCTTTTATTTTCTTTTCACAAGTATTGGTCCAGAATTTGTAGGTATGGAGTTCCGAATGAACTGAATGTTCTAAGCAAGAGAGAACTTAATAGCACAATTTGATTTGTCAAATTACCAGAATCACTAAGAATAGAACTATCAAGAATATATTTTCTTAATATGTTCAGAAATTAATTTGAATGAAAGAGTTATGTAACATGGCACGTGATGACGATATGTTCTGTGAATCATCACGTTCCATTAGAAACTCAGCATGACTTACTGTAATATAATCACGTTGATCAAGGGTCATTATATTATACTAACTCATGCTTAAATTCCCAACACTTCTCCAGAATTCATTCATAATTTATACTTAGATGTTACAGCATATTGAAAACTAAAACAGTTTTCAATATTATGTAATACAGATAGCACGAAGAGGTATATAATTTCGGACGAGAATATTTATAAAAATATCTTCAGAATTATCGAAGATATTTATGATGATATTTTGGAATTTCTAAGTTCGAAAGTTGATAAGAAAAAGGTTTTTCGCATGATTTTAACATGACTTCGGAGCAGGATTTTCTCTAAAGATTTCATCGGATCTAGAATTACCTGGATTCTTTGAATATAGGGTTTGGTCCTTGTATTTGTCCTTGGTCTCCTTCATGGTTAGCTCAATCCGTTTTCCAGTTCCAACTTTTCTGAGCTTTTCCAACATACTATCCTTTATTATCAAACTTCTGGCTGTTAAGATTGTTTATGGTTGTCTACGGTTTCTGCTGCTTCATTCAGCTTTTCCAACATATATCCCGTATACAAAGTTCATAAGCATTCAACTCAAATAACATGTTAAAATAACCATTACTAGTAATTAAACAAGTTTCAAATGGCAATTACATTAATTTAATCAAGTTCATGAATTTTAGACTTAAAAAGTCCTCTTTGATGCTCAAAAATCATGTTTAGGATCAAAGTTTGAATCATTTAGCTACCTAAACATGTTACACTACTTAATTTAGCAATAATCCATAACAAAAATCGGTCATAAATTGTTTATATCAAAAAGCCCTAAATTAATCAAGAACACAAACCCTAGATTTCTAAAAAAATTTAAGTTTAAGGCTTCAAATCATGACAAATAGCATCAATCTAGGTTATACAAGCATAATATACTAACAATTTAACTCTAATTAAGCTAGAAATCATCAAAATTAAATTAGGTAAAATAGTTGTAATTATCACTAAAACTGAGAAATTTAAGAGTTTAGGGGTGAAATTTCTACCTTTTTGCTTCCCCATCTGAAGAAAGGCATGATTATAGTGGATTATAGCAACGAATTTCAGTGAATTTGGTTGAAAAATGATGATTTTAGGTGATTATGTGTGTTGGTGTTCGTGTATGAGTGTGTGTGATTGTGTGGAGACAGAAGCAGGTCGACTTCTTTTTGTTTCTGCCCAGTTTTTCTGTCCCATGCGACCGCATGGTTTTGAAGTGTAAACCCCATGCGATCGCATGGGGTCCAGCCCTTTTTTTTTTATAAAAACCTTCACTTATTGAAACATTAATTTAATTAATTAAAATTTTATTTTCCTTGGTATTTAGGACGAGGTCGTTTCGGTAAGTTTACCTAGTCCGTCCTCGACAAAATTTTAAAATTTGTCATTTTAAAGCGATTGTTTTAAAAGCAAAGATTTTTGGGTTTTTTAAATGTTTTTGGCATACTTTAAATCAATAAGATTAAAACAATGATAACAAAATTTCTCGTCCCGCCCTCAGGTAAAGCAATTTCGGTTCCATAACCTAGTCTTCAACTCACGACTAATTTTATAAATCAATTTTTAACTTGATGAAGTAAAGTACATTTTTGTTTTTAAATTCACACCAAACTTAAATTTAAAATGCATAAAATTTCATATAAATATTATTAATATTTATATACATTAATTTAACAAACTTTCATTTAAAATATTATAATTAATTATATAATACTTTTAAAAATTTACAATAATAATTTAATATTTATATATTAATTTTAAAAACAAGGTAAAAATAAAAATCTTTTTGGTCTTTTATCCCACTTTAATCAATCAAATATTATCAAAAATATACGCCCCTCTTTTGGATAAAGTAATTTCGGCTATTTTACCTAGTTTTACTCCTGAAGAATTTTTGAAATATTTTGGATTGATTGATTAAAGATATTTGTACCTTATGAATAAACGTTAAATTTCGCAGTGATGTAATAAATTTTTGTATGATATCAATAATTTCGGTTTCGCATACCTAATTTTATTGAATATCAATTTAATACTTTATAGCGAACGATTCAGCGTTTATTATCAAAAGGTTAAAAGCAATAAATTAAAACAAATAAAAACTGTACATACTTACCTGTGAGATAGAATTCTCAGAGACCTGCTTTAGCTGACTCATAGGAGAGTCGTGTGATTTGGTTTTTCATAGCTACGTAAGCTTAACCTCGATTCTTTAATAACTTTTCTTCTAAACATATGAACGGTCCTTCTCTGCATAGAGTAACAAATTCGGTATTTGAATATGTTTGATTGTTCGAACATTTACCTTCGTGTGACCATTTTCCGCATTTATGACATCTTTCAAGGTGTCGTGCTCTTCTTTTTATTGCGGTTTTTGATTTTCCTTTACCAAAATGTGTCTTATGATGATCTTTCCTGAGTTCTTTCCTTATTTCGTCCATTTTTCCTCTTATGAATGATACCAGTTCACTCGGGAAGATGTTATTATTACGTTTAGTAATCATAGCGTGTAGTAGTAGACCATGGTTCAGATCAAAGGAATTCTTCATCTCGTAAAACCTAAAAGAAATAAAATTCAGAATGGAGGGAGAAGACTAGTTCTTTAGGGTCTGCTAGAGAAAGACCATTCGGATTCCATTCTCGAGAACTACACGAAAACAGAAAATCTAACTCTAACAGAAATATATATTATCCTTAAAAAGACTTGATTCTCCCCACACTTAGTTAGCTGTGGTGTCGAAATTGTGATTAACTTCATTTTCAATTGGACTATCAACAACTTGTATATCTCTGACCTTTGCTTCAAGCCAATTGTTGATTTCCTCTGTAACTTTCACAAATTCAACTAACATTGCCTTTTCTTTAGGCGACAAATTAGATACTAATCGGTTACATAACTTAAAGTTCCCCTTAATCCTAGCATCTTGAATCCGTTTATAAAGTTTCTTCGTTGAACTGTTGAAAACGGGTTCATCTAATTTTGTATTAATAACGGGGTTCTTTGTTATCAGGTTATCATTAGGTGTTTCTTCATCTTCCCCATACATGGGCGTTTTTATTGGTTCAACAGTTTTGGTTGGTGGAGATCTAAACTTTCGGTTCACAAAGGTGACCGATTTGTCACCATCCCTAAGTGTCATTCTACCTTCTCTTACATCAATGAATGCTTCAGTGGTTGCTTAATGTTATGCGAGGTGTATATAAAATAGCTTATATTTTACAAGGAAATACTATTAAATACGATACAATTTTACTCAAGATATTTATTTATTTATTGAATGGATATACTTAAACCTTGCTACAACACTTATAGGCAGTGTACCTAATCGTATAGTAGTGTAGTTTTTAGTAAGTCCGGTTCGTTCCACAGGCAATCTTTTTCACAAAGCTTAACGCTATATTAGTTTAAATTTATAAAAATACAAATATATATATATAAGTAATATTATTATTATAAAGGGGGGTTTTTACCGTTTAATGACCGGTTTGTCGATTTTAAAACTTTAGTCGCAGTTAAAACAAAATGTAAAATATTAAATAAATAAAAGACTTAATTTAAAACGTAAAGTAAATAACGATAATGAAATTGCGATAAATAAAAGTGCGATAAAATAAACTTGCGATAATTAGAAAGTACGATAATTAAAAGTGCAATTAAATACAATAACAATAAATAAAAGTGCGATAATTAGAAGTGCAATTAAATATAAAATAAAGGAAATTAAATATGAAATAAAAGAATTATGCTTATTTAAACTTCCGTAATCATGATGTTTGACGTGTTGATTTTAGTTTTATGCCCATGGGTTAATTGTCCTTTATCCTGGATTATTTAATATGTCCGTCTGGTTTTTGTCCATAACAGTCCATCAGTCATAAATATAAAGTGCGAGTATCCTCGTCAACTTATCCTTATACCCGAAGTTAAATATTCCAACTAATTGGGGATTTAAACTGTAACAATATTTTAATACTTTGTTTAATAATTACACCAGGATGTCGACTGAGTGTAACCCAAGGTTTTAATACTTTGTTATCAATTATGCCAAGTGTCCTTGTACATAATTTCACCCCTGTTTTAATAATTCCATAGACTATTAATTCATTCCCGTGTCCGGTTAAATGAACGATTATTCGTACTTATAAATACCCCGCCCATCGTGTCCGATTGAGTGTATATGGTTATTTATGGGTACGTCCAATTGTAAATCTTTATATTAACATTAACAAACTATCATTTAGTTAAACAAATATAAAGCCCATTAATAGCCCATAGTCTAATTTCCACAAGTGTCGTTCTTTTGTCCAAACTCCAATTATGGTACAAAGCCTAATTACCCGGTAATTAGCCCAACATCATGATTACTTCGGATTAAATAAGCATAATAATAACTTAGCTACGAGACATTAATGTAAAAAGGTTGAACATAACTTACAATGATTAAAAATAGCGTAGCGTTACACGGACAGAATTTCGACTTACACCCTTACAACATTAGCTAACATACCCTTATTATTAGAATTATAATTAAAATTAAAATTAAAATTAAAATATATATATATATATATATATATATATATATATATATATATATTACGTTTACATATAGAGAAAGAGAGATTTTAGGATATTTTTGCGATCAAACTGCGTTTGCTTTTATAGGGATTTGAGTCCAGGTGAGCTCCGCGAGTCGCGGCCTTTTCCCTCTTTGAACTCCGCAAGTCGCGGAGTTCGATTTTACAGCTCACACCATTTTGGAGCCTTTGTTGCCGACGGATTATTATATAAATATAATATATATATATATATATATAATTTATATAATTAATTATATATTATATTATATTTATATAAATAGTTAACTTGTAATTTTTAGTTCGTTGCGTCGAGCGTTGAGAGTTGACTCTGGTCCCGGTTCCGGATTTTCGAACGTCTTTGCGAATAATTTAATATCTTGTACTTTGCGTTTTGAATCTTGTACTCTTGTAATTTCGAGACATTTCTTATCAATAATTGGAACCTCTTTGATTGTATTTTGTACTTTTGAGGTTTTTGGTCGTTTGCGTCTTCAATTCGTCGAATCTGTCTTTTGTCTTCACCTTTTATTATTTTAAACGAATATACTTTGTAAATAGAACAATTGCAACTAAAAGCTTATCTTTCTTGAGGAATAATGCTATGAAATATATGTTTGTTTTTAGCATTATCAAATATTCCCACACTTGAGCGTTGCTTGTCCTCAAGCAATATAGTCTTGAAATACTAGAATCACTTCTTTATTCTTCACACTTTGTACATCAGTGATTTCTATACGGCGGTATAAACAATGGTAGTAACGATATGGTTTACAGTCCCACATGACTATAAAATTTTGATCCTTTAAGGAAATTGGATCTTTTGAAAATTTTAATCTTGCTTTTACCCTAGATAAGTTTTCCGGAATAACCCTTCACCGGTATTTGCAAAATATTTTTGTGGGTTTGGTGGGTTTCAGATTTGAAAATTTTAGCTCAAAACTTGCGGTTTTGTGTCACCCACTTGCTAACCTTGTATTAGGAAAGTAACACGTCCAGTATACTTGCTCCGTATATTACCTTTCGATAAACTACCGTCCGGTTGTAAAGGAAAGCGTTGAACAAGCAACTGTTAAGGCAATGTCCCCTGACATGCTTTTAATTATGGTCTATAACGTGTCGGACGCAATTACTATCCTTTGCAGGAGCAATAGTAAAGCTCATCCTTATAATTTTTCGGTCTGGCACAAGGTCCTGTCTTTGACCATGCTATGCAACCACCGTTCTTACGGTTGACACCCGATTTGGTTCAGGTGACCTAATGAATTCCAGATGAATTCCTAGGATTTTACGTTCAATGGTAATGAACGCATTGAAAATGGGTTTTCAGAAAACAAATCGGTTTGTAATTTTTGATCAAAATATTTTCTCGTTCAAGCTCGAGTTTAGATATCATTGAATTCCATGAGTTTGAATTCTCAATCTTTAAGGTCAATTTCAAGGATTGAGTAATATCAGTCTTAAAAGCTGATTTTTAATCTTTAAGGAGACTATCCTTTCTGGATATCTGATTCATTAATCTTATCAAGCTAATTTGCACGGTGTTCCCCCCATTGTACAAGATAAATCCTTCTCATGGCTAGGATAAATCTGACCACTTGGCGACCCTGTTTTATGCTGAGGTCCGTGGATTTCCTGCTGATTTTAGAGATGACTTTTCTAGATTTTTCGTCAACCTACAGCTGGTCTGGACGACAACATCCTGACCTAAATCAAGAAGCGCGTTTCTTTTTCAGAAGACTTTACTTCCTTTTAATGATGGAATTGATTCATCATGTAGATCCATCTCTTCTTTTCTTTCATCGGTTAAAACAGTTTTGTTTAGTCCAAAGCAAAAGTATTTTCAGTTATTTGTTAAAGAAATATGTGACATATGTTTAAAATATCTTGGTAAATTTTTCCACACTTGTCTTTTATTTTCCTTTTTATTGTCCTCTATTCCATTTTAAATAAATTTTAACATTTTGGTTTGTTTCTCAATTTATGTCCTTTCCGAGGTAACAATAATTTCGGTGTTAAAACCTAGTTTTATCATTCATAAATATGTATAAACATGATTTTGAGTTCATTTAATTGAAAATTTTGAAAAATTTTACTAGAATTGGATAGTCAGTATATAAGACTAGGGCTGTTCTTTATTATCAGAGAGCACTAGATTCTAATACAACTACTACTTTACTAGTATTTTTAATGGTAACCAAGTGTTTAAGATAAAAATCTGAAAGAATTTAACCCCTTCCCACACTTAAGATCTTGCAATGCCATCATTTGCAAGAAATCAGTAACAATTTAAATTATTGAGGGTGATTAGCGTAGAAAAATGATTAAATTTTACCAAAGTTTCCAAACATATTGGCGTTTGTTTTCTGAATGATAAATGGTTCATATCAATTGTTCATTCCGTCTTGTTGTTATTTCACATATATTTTGCATCTTGTCGTCAAAATTAGTTGCTTTTGCTGAACTTAATGCCAGTCTTTGAAAATGCGTTATTTTTCCCTGTTGTGTACATAAGATAAACTGCAAACATATATACATTTTTTTAAAGTTTGGTATATTACCCCACATTCAAAAATTATTAAAATCTAATAATAAAAGTTAGAAAATTATAAAAACTATTACAATATTAACATAAGTATTAAATGTATCAACATTACAAATAATAAAATAAATAAAACTAAGTAGACTAGGGATGATACTGATACCAGTAGGGGTTCCATGCATAACCGTATGTGTTATAGAATGCTTCGGCTGGGTTATACGTAGGATACGGTGGTTGGATCTCTATAGACCAGGGAGGAAATACGGGCGACGGAGTAGGAATATAGTTTCTACCTATTTGTTGGCAATAAGCTATGATTTGGTTTTGATGAACTTACCAATCTTCAAATGCTCGATTTCTAGCATTTTCGTACTCTTGTGAAGCTATAAACCTTTGCATTTCTGTCATTTCATTTCCCCCTCCCACATTACCTTGCTGTTGGTTTCTCTTAACCTGTGGATGTCTACCATGGTATTGTACTGCGGCGTTATTTCGCCTCTTCAAAACCTTCGCACCATGATATACATTTAAACCTATTGTATCGCGGGGTTCTGGTTCTTCAATTAATAATCCCCCCCGACTTATATCCACACCGAGATATTCAGCAATCAAAGTAATAAATATACCACCTCCTATTATGCTATGCGGTCTCATCCCCCTAACCATAGCTGATAAATAATAACCCACACAATAAGGTATACTTACAGCGCTTTGTGGGTCTCGAACACACATGTGGTAAAACAAATCCTGTTCATTTACCTTTTGCTTATTCTTACCTCGTTGTGTAATCGAATTGGTTAAAAACCTATGAATTACTCTTAACTCTGCTCTATCTATATCCAAATAAGAGTAATTTCCCCCTTTAAATCGTTGATGGCTAGTCATTTGACTCCATACACCATGCGTATCAAAATTTTCATCAATTTTCCTACCATTCAATATCAACCCTCTACAATCGGCAGATGCTAGCTCCTCAGGCGTATATGAAATGTCCCGTTCTTATTGATTAAAAACGTTCCATATTAATTGATTTCGTTGCGAGGTTTTGACCTCTATATGAGACGTTTTTCAAAGACTGCATTCATTTTTAAAACAAACCATAACCTTTATTTCATAAATAAAGGTTTAAAAAGCTTTACGTAGATTATCAAATAATGATAATCTAAAATATCCTGTTTACACACGACCATTACATAATGGTTTACAATACAAATACGTTACATCGAATCCAGTTTCTTGAATGCAGTTTTTACACAATATCATACAAACATGAACTCCAAATCTTGTCCTTATTTAAGTATGCAACAACGGAAGCTCTTAGTATTCACCTGAGAATAAACATGCTTTAAACGTCAACAAAAATGTTGGTGAGTTATAGGTTTAACCTATATATATCAAATCGTAACAATAGACCACAAGATTTCATATTTCAATACACATCCCATACATAGAGATAAAAATCATTCATATGGTGAACACCTGGTAACCGACATTAACAAGATGCATATATAAGAATATCCCCATCATTCCGGGACACCCTTCGGATATGATATAAATTTCAAAGTACTAAAGCATCCGGTACTTTGGATGGGGTTTGTTAGGAGCAATAGATCTATCTTTAGGATTCGCGTCAATTAGGGTGTCTGTTCCCTAATTCTTAGATTACCAGACTTAATAAAAAGGGTCATATTCGATTTCGATCATTCAACCATATAATGTAGTTTCAATTACTTGTGTCTATTTTGTAAATCATTTATAAAACCTGCATGTATTCTCATCCCAAAAATATTAGATTTTAAAAGTGGGACTATAACTCACTTTCACAGATTTTTACTTCGTCGGGAAGTAAGACTTGGTCACTGGTTGATTCACGAACCTATAACAATATATACATATATATCAAAGTATGTTCAAAATACATTTACAACACTTTTAATATATTTTGATGTTTTAAGTTTATTAAGTCAGCTGTCCTCGTTAGTAACCTACAACTAGTTGTCCACAGTTAGATGTACAGAAATAAATCGATAAATATTATCTTGAATCAATCCACGACCTAGTGTATACGTATCTCAGTATTGATCACAACTCAAACTATATATATTTTGGAATCAACCTCAACCCTGTATAGCTAACTCCAACATTCACATATAGAGTGTCTATGGTTGTTCCGAAATATATATAGATGTGTCGACATGATAGGTCGAAACATTGTATACGTGTCTATGGTATCTCAAGATTACATAATATACAATACAATTTGATTAAGTTATGGTTGGAATAGATTTGTTACCAATTTTCACGTAGCTAAAATGAGAAAAATTATCCAATCTTGTTTTACCCATAACTTCTTCATTTTAAATCCGTTTTGAGTGAATCAATTTGCTATGGTTTCATATTGAACTCTATTTTATGAATCTAAACATAAAAAGTATAGGTTTATAGTCGGAAAAATAAGTTACAAGTCATTTTTGTAAAGGTAGTCATTTCAGTCGAAAGAACGACGTCTAGATGACCATTTTAGAAAACATACTTCCACTTTGAGTTTAACCATAATTTTTGGATATAGTTTCATGTTCATAATCAAAATCATTTTCCCAGAATAACAACTTTTAAATCAAAGTTTATCATAGTTTTTAATTAACTAACCCAAAACAGCCCGCGGTGTTACTACGACGGTGTAAATTCGGTTTTACGGTGTTTTTCGTGTTTCCAGGTTTTAAATCATTAAGTTAGAATATAATATAGATATAGAACATGTGTTTAGTTGATTTTAATAGTCAAGTTAGAAGGATTAACTTTTATTTGCGAACAAGTTTAGAATTAACTAAACTATGTTCTAGTGATTACAAGTTTAAACCTTCGAATAAGATAGCTTTATATGTATGAATTGAATGATGTTATGAACATCATTACTACCTCAAGTTCCTTGGATAAACCTACTGGAAATGAGAAAAATAGATCTAGCTTCAAAGGATCCTTGGATGGCTTGAAAGTTCTTGAAGCAGAATCATGACACGAAAACAATTTCAAGTAAGATTTCCACTCGAAATAAGATTGTTATAGTTATAGAAATTGAATTAAAGTTTGAATATGATTATTACCTTGTATTATAAAGATAACCTACTGTAAGTAACAAAGGTTTCTTGATCTTGGATGATTACTTGGAATGGATTTAGAAAACTTGGAAGTAAACTTGCAATCTTGGAAGTATTTTTGATTTTATGAAACTAGAACTTTTGGAATTTATGAAGAACACTTAGAACTTGAAGATAGAACTTGAGAGAGATCAATTAGATGAAGAAAATTGAAGAATGAAAGTGTTTGTAGGTATTTTTGGTCGTTGGTGTATGGATTAGATATAAAGGATATGTAATTTTGTTTTCATGTAAATAAGTCATGAATGATTACTCATATTTTTGTAATTTTATGAGATATTTCATGCTAGTTGCCAAATGATGGTTCCCACATGTGTTAGGTGACTCACATGGGCTGCTAAGAGCTGATTATTGGAGTGTATATACCAATAGTACATACATCTAAAAGCTATGTATTGTACGAGTACGAATACGGGTGCATACGAGTAGAATTGTTGATGAAACTGAACGAGGATGTAATTGTAAGCATTTTTGTTAAGTAGAAGTATTTTGATAAGTGTCTTGAAGTCTTTAAAAAGTGTATGAGTACATATTAAAACACTACATGTATATACATTTTAACTGAGTCGTTAAGTCATCGTTAGTCGTTACATGTAAATGTTGTTTTGAAACCTTTAGGTTAACGATCTTGTTGAATGTTGTTAACCCATTGTTTATTATAACAAATGAGATGTTAAATTGTTATATTATCATGATATTATGATATATAATATATCTTAGTATGATATATATGCAGTTAAATGTCGTTACAACGATAATCGTTACATATATGTCTCGTTTCGAAATCATTAAGTTAGTAGTCTTATTTTTACATATGTATTTCATTGTTAATACACTTAATAATATATTTACTTATCATTTAACATAATTAACCAAGTGTATCAATATCTTAATATGATTCATATGTACCTAGTAACACGTTGTTATAACGATAATCGTTATATATATCGTTTTCGAGTTTCTTAAATTAATAGTCTCATTTTTTATGTATATAACTCATTGTTAAAATACCTAATGAGATACATACTTATAATAAAATCATGTTAACTATATATATAACCATATATATGTCGTCGTATAGTTTTTACAAGTTTTAACGTTCGTGAATCACCGGTCAACTTGGGTGGTCAATTGTCTATATGAAACCTATTTCAATTAATCAAGTCTTAACAAGTTTGATTACTTAACATGTTGGAAACACTTAATCATGTAAATAACAATTTCATTTAATATATATATAAACATGGAAAAGTTCGGGTCACTACAGTATATATACGTAAGGCCTGAGCCATGTCTAGTAAAGACATGTGGCGCATCGAACCTCCTAACAAAAATCAAATAAAAGATCAATCGGTTAAACTAGCTACCCGATAATTTATTTATATACTACACAATAATTCTTCACACCATACTTTATATACAGGTCTACGTATGCTGAATAATCGTACCCAATCGTTAAAAGTAGAATTACCATACCTCTGTGTAAGTAATTCTCTAATTGGCCCGGCTAATTCTACAGCTTCTAACGGTGCCCATTCTATTACCCTAGGTACTTCAACAGCTTTAGAATGAAGAGTATGCAAGCCCCTTTGGTATTTTGGATAATCTATCCAACGTCTGTCAAATCTCAAGTTCGGGTGCAACTCTTCCAAGTGCATATCTGAAAATGTCATGACTGGATGAGGTATATCTTGTTTGTAGTAGTTATCCACCTCCTGTTGTTCCGCATTCTCAGCAGGAGCATTGCGAGCTTGGGATGAAGATTCACCCCTTTCAGTCTGCAAAACACATCAAACACAATTTTTGTGCATCCAAATATGCATTAGTGTCAGCAAAATCATCAATCAAAATAATTACAATGACATGTTCAATTTATATCAAACTTAAGCTCATTTTCATATTTTTATCAAATCTACACTTTTTCAAATAAGCATATACGAAAATGTTCGCCAAGTTCATAAGCATTCAACTCAAATAACATGTCAAAATAATCGTTACTAGCAATTAAACAAGTTTCAAATGGCATTATCTCTTAAAAATCAAGTTCATGAATTTTAGACTTGAAAAAGTCCACTTTAATTCTCAAAATCATGTTTAGGCTCAAAGTTTGGATCATTTAACTACCTAAACATGTTACACTACTTAATTTAGCAACAATTCATGACAAAAATTGGCCATAACCTGTTTATATCAAAAAGCCCCAAATTGCTCATGAACACAAACCCTAGATTACTCAAAATTTGAAGTTTAAGGCTTCTAATCATGTTAAATAGCATCAATCTAGGTTATACAAGCATAATACATAAGCAATTTAAGCATAATTACACTAAAAAGTATCAAAATCGAATTGGGGAAAAAATTGCTCAAGAACACCAATTTTCGGATTAAATGGTGTTTAGGTGTAGAAATTTACCGTTTTTCTTGAGTAGTTCCTTGATAGCATCCTTCTCAACATGATTTTAGTAAAAGATTTGATGAAAAACGGTCAAAAATTGCGAATTTGGTGTGTGTTTTTCGGTATTTTCCGGTGTATTTTCGCAGTTTGGAGTGTGGTTGTGGGTGGACTGATCTGTTTCTTTGCGTTTTTTTTTTTGGGTTTTTGGTCCTCCGCGAGTCGCGGCATTTGGACCTTACAAACTCCGAAACTCGCGGCGTTTGGTTTTTTTTTTTTTTATATAAAACCTTATACTTTATAAAACTTATAATTAATTAAATTTTAAAAATTTGTTTTTCCTTTAGGAGCGAGGGTGTTTCGGATCGATGTCCTAGTCCATCCCTCGACAAAATTTTAAAATTTGTCAATTCAAAGCGCGGTTTTAAAAGTAAAGATTTTTGAGTTTTTTTTTAATGTTTTTGGCATACTTTAGTTTAATAAGATTAAAAATAATGATAATAAAAGTTCTCGTCCCTCCCTCGGGTAAAGCAATTTCGGTTCAAAGACCTAGTCTTCAACTTACGACGAATTTTAAAAATCATATTTTTAACTTAACGAAATAAAGTAAATTTTTGTTTTTAAATTCACACCAAACTTAAATTTAAAATGCATAAAATTAAAAATTCACACCAAACTTAATTAAAAATTCATATTATAAATTCACACCAAACTTATATTTAATTTTGTTCTTATACATACAAACTTATATTAAAAATATTAAAATTTTTCAAATATTGACAAACTTAAATATATTGATCTTACAAAGTTCACAATATTAATTTAAGATTTATATATTAATTTTAAAAACATGGTAAAAATAAAATTAAAAATCTTTTTGGCTTTTATCCCACTTTAATCAATCAAATATTATCAAAAATATGCGCCCCTCTTTTCGGTAAAGTAATTTCGGTTCCATGACCTAATTTAACTCATGACGAATTTTTGAAATATTTTGGGTTGATTGATTAAAGATATTTATACCTTAAGAATAAACGTTAAATTTCGCAGTGATGTAATAAATTTTTGTATGATATCAATAATTTCGGTCGCCAAACCTAATTTTATTCAATACCAATTTAATACTTTATAGCGAACAAATTAGCGTTTATTATCAAAAGGATAAAAATAAAAATAAAAATAAAAATAAAAACTGTACAGACTTACCTGTGAGATAGTATTCTTAGTGATATGATCTATCCCATTCATAAGATAGTCGGTTTAATTGGTTTTCCATAGGTACATAGGCGTAACCTCGAGCATTCAGTGTTTTTTCTTCTAAACATATGAACGGTCCGTCTCTGCATAAAGTAACAAATTCGGTGTTTGAATAGGTTTGATTATTTGAACATTTACCTCCATGTGACCATTTTCCGCATTTGTGACATCTTTCAAGGTGTCGTGCTCTTCTTTTCGCTGCGGATTTTGATTTTCCTTTACCAAATTGTAACTTATTATCTTCACATCTGGATTCTTTTCTTACTCCGTCCAATCTTTCTCTGATTACTGATACTATTTCACTCGGAAGTGTGTCATTATTACGTTTAGTGATCAAAGCGTGTAGCATTAGACCATGGTTTAGTTCACAGGCAGTCTTCATTTCGTAAAAACCTAAAAAAATAAAAATTCAGAATGGGGGGAGAAGACTAGTTCTTTAGGGTCTGCTAGGGAAAGACCATTCGGGTTCCATTTTCGAGAACTACACGAAAACAGACAATCTAACTCTAACAGAAATACATAAAATTCTTAAAAGACTTGATTCTCCCCACACTTAGTTAGCTGTGGTATCAAAATTGTGATTAACTTCGTTGTCGACTTCCATCATACTATCTATGTAATGTTTAACTCTGTGACCATTAACTTTAAATTCAATCCCATTTAAATTTATTAATTCTACTGTTCCGTATAGGAAAACTCTTTTGACTATGAATGGTCCAGACCATCCTGATTTCAATTTTCTAGGAAATAGCTTAAATCGTGAATTGAAAAGAAGAACTCTGTCTCCTTTTTTAAATTCTTTTGAACTTCTGATTCTTTTATCATGCCATTTCTTCGTTCTTTCCTTATAGATTAACCAATTTTTGTATGCTTCTTGTCTTAATTCTTCTAATTCGTTTAGTTGACTTAACCGTAGACGTCCAGCTTCATGTAAATCAAGATTACATGTCTTCAAAGCCCAAAATGCCTTGTGTTCAATTTCTACTGGAAGATGACATGCTTTTCCATAAACAAGTCTAAAAGGTGTGGTTCCAATTGGAGTTTTGTAGGCTGTTCTAAAAGCCCAGAGTGCATCCTCCAATTTAATGGACAATTCCTTCGGATTTGATCCTACGGTTTTTTTCTAGAATATGTTTTAAAGCTCGGTTGGTATTTTCAACGTGTCCACTTGTTTGTGGATGATATGCGGTGGAGATTTTATGAGTTACTCCATATCTTTTGAGAACTTTCTCAAGTTGATTATTACAGAAATGAGTACCCCGATCACTTATTAAAGCTTTCGGTGTTCCAAACCTTGCAAAAAGACGTTTTAAAAAGTTGACTACAATTCCTGCATCGTTAATCGAGAGAGCTTGTGCTTCCGCCCATTTAGATACATAATCAATGGCTACGAGAATATAGAGATTATTATGAGATTTTGGAAATGGACCCATAAAGTCAATACCCCAAATGTCAAATACTTCACATACTTGAATGACATTTTGTGGCATTTCATCATGTTGACTTATTTTTCTGGCTCTTTGACATGCATCACAGGATTTGCAAAGAAGGTGTGCGTCTTTGTAAATTGTAGGCCAATAGAATCTAGCATCATAAACTTTTCTTGCTGTTAGTTGAGGCCCATAATGCCCTCCTGTTGGTCCTGTGTGACAATGGTTTAAAATTTTACTAGCTTCATCTCCGAATACACATCGGCGTATTATTTCATCTGGACAACTTTTAAACAGATGTAGATCTTCCCAGAAATAGTGTTTTATATCACTGAAGAATTTCTTTCATTTTTGGTACGATAATCCTTTTTCAAGGAATCCACATACTAAATAGTTTGCATAGTCTGCAAACCATGGAATTTCATTATATTCTATCTTCAATAGATATTCATCAGGAAAGTTGTCTTGTATGGCCGATTCATTTAGAACTTCTAATTTGGGATTTTCAAGACGAGAGGGTGAGATTTTCTGCTCCTCTTTTATCTCGGATTTCAATATCGAACTCTTGTAAGAGTAAGATCCAACGGATTAATCTTGGTTTGGCATCTTGTTTCGAAAATAGGTATCTAAGAGCAGAATGGTCGGTATAGACCACCATTTTTGCTAGAACGAGATATGAACGAAATTTGTCAAAAGCAAAGACAATAGCAAGGAGTTCTTTTTCAGTAGTTGTATAGTTCGTTTGTGCTCCTTGTAACGTCTTACTAGCATAATATATAGGTTGAAATCGTTTTTCAATCCTTTGTCCTAAAACGGCTCCCATTACAAAATCACTTGCATCGTACATTAGTTCAAACGGTAGATTCCAATTTGGTGTTATCATGATCGGCGCATTAGTGAGTTTTTCAATTCCTTCTTTTGAAATTTTATGTCCAAGAACGATGCCTTCTTTAACCATGAAATGGCATTTCTCCCAATTAAGAACTAGATTTGATTGTTCGCATCTAATCAGCATTCGTTCAAGATTAGCTAGACATGATTCAAATGTATCACCGAAGACTGAAAAGTCATCCATGAAAACTTCCATGCATTCTTCTATCATGTCGTGAAAAATCGCCATCATGCACCTTTGAAAGGTTGCAGGGGCGTTGCAAAGTCCAAATGGCATGCGTTTGTAAGCAAAAGTACCATAAGGGCACGTGAACGTGGTTTTCTCTTGGTCCTCGGGTGTTATTAGAATTTGAAAATATCCGGAATGTAACATCCCGCATTTTTCCGTTAAATTATTTTAACGCCCGTCTTTTTATTTTAAAAATATCCTTCGTAACTAAATTCGTATCCTCCGTTAGCTAACATTCTTAATATTTTTCCGTTATTGGATTTTAACATCCTCCGTTAATACGCGTTTTAAAATATTCCATTTAGGTAATTCCCGCACCCGACTACAAACGCGAGGGACTAATCTCGCCACTCGGGCAAACTTGGCTAACTAGTAACCCACCATCCACCACCAACCTCCCATTTCTCTCTATCTCTTTTTCTTACTTCCCTTTTATGCTCTCAAAACCTTCAAACACAAAATCATCATCCAAATTCGATTTAGGGAGCTAGCAACAAAATAAATTACATATTCGTGATCCTCTCTTCATCCTCTTCATTTTGGTACCAACTTCATCTCGTTTGGGTAACATTTCTAAAACTCTAGATTTCTCTAAATTCGTGTTTTTGACTTGAAATGGTGTTAGTTAGTGTCTATGGCTCATTGTGATGTCGTGTATGTAATTTGTATGCTCGATCTCGTTGTTTTAGTATAACTAGCATGAACTTGAATTTTGGTATGTTGTTCTTGAATTTTGGATGATCATATGTTGTTAGATGTTAAAAGTTCATGTTCTAATTATGTTCCTAGTATCACTAGCTTCAATTTGATGTGTAGGTTGCTTGAGAAAACTCCATAAACTTGATTAGTGATTTTTGGTGAATTTGGGTTAGGGTTTGATAAGCTTGAAATGAATATTTGATGCATTGAATGACATGAATTGTTGTTAGTAAGTGTTTAGATGCAATGTATGCTTAATTACCTTCGAAACGGCATATCGTATGTGTAAATTGGATTCCCGAATCATAAAATACGTTTTACGAACTTGAAACTTTGAAAATAAACCTTTCTTGATCAATTGACGAGTTTTTGGTTATTGTAATTGATGTTTTTGCTTGGTGAAAGGTAGTTAATTGTATTCCTGGTCAAAAGAGCTTTCCAATGATATAAGATGCGTATTCTAAGTGTTTACGGTTTGCGTTTTGTGCTAAATTGAATTTTGGATCAAGACTTGAACTTTTGAAACTGACCAGGTACCAGGCCACGCCTAATGTCGCGGCGCGACACCTCTGGCCGCGGCGCGGCAATAGCCGTGTTTGGGTTCTGACCTCTTTGGTCAAAATACGAAAAATGTTTGGCACACTATGGACCTCCGATTCACATGTAACTTGTTCTAACATGCTCATACATGATTAAAAACCTCAGAAAAATAGTTCGGGACCCGACCCGAACGTGTTGACTTTTTCGTTGACTTTGACCGACCAAAGTTTGACTTTTTGTCAAACTTAACCAAATGATTATACAACCTTCCTAACTTGTTTATATACCTGTATCTTGCATGAAACTTGACAATTTGATTTCACATGCTACATAATCGATGTGACAACCCGGAAATTTTCAACCAAATTTAAACTTTAATCTTTATATGTTTCCGACACAATAAGTAATATTTGTTAAGTTAAATTTCAAGAATTTTAAACTATGTTCATACATTCATTCAACCTCGACCAAGTTCTAACGATTCACGAACCATTAAACGAATATGATTATATATGTATATGTGTATATATATTATAACTTGAAACGTAAATAAAATATTAGATTAAATACTTTATATGATTGTATCTGTTTCAAAATGTTTATCAATGGAATTAGAAGATAAGATCAAATGATTGAATTATCAGATATATTGAATTATGATTACAAGTCTCTATTGAAAGGCCCACGTTGATTTGAGAAATCTTTCCATTTTAACAATATTTGAAAAATGGTAAAGTGATTTATAAATAAGAACAAATTGTCAATCATTGAGAACTAGACAAAGGATAGTGGAAGATTGAATTTCATAAAGACTCGATTGATCTATTTAGTTTCAAACGTACAAAAAACGTTTTTAGTTTAAAAAGAACTTTATTATTAAAACGTATATAACTTTTATAAATATCTAGAACCACTTTTGACAACTCATTACTTAACTAGTATGATAAAGATAACGATATTTATATTTTATTTTATTAAATATATATAACGATTTAAATTAATATTATATATATTTATACGCGTATTATACGTACATAGTTTTATACTTTTACTATACTTAAACTTTACCTTTACTTTATTTTTACTTTACTTTAACTTTAATAATTCACTTTAATAATTCATACTTTAATAATTCACTTTAATAATTCATACTTTAATAATTCATACTTTAATAATTCACTTTAATAATTCATACTTTAATAATTCACTTTAATAATTCATACTTTAATAATTCATACTTTAATAATTTAAAAATCTATTATAAATAGAATTCAATAGGTTTCATTATTTCATAGAAACTTGAAAATATTTTTCTCTAAACTCTCTCAATCGATATACATATATATATTTACTCCGTATTATTTCAAGATATTATTAGTATACATAAAATATTACTACGGAGTGCTGTCCGAATGATTTCGAAATTGTTTTTCGAGTGGGATATGATTAAGGAAATTATGGGTTATAGCTATGGAGGTGATTGAGTATGGTTCATGGGTATACTCGTGAGGTCAATATAGTGTTTATCATTTCCGTTGCGTCTACGTACCTTTCCTGCAATATTGAATCTCAATATTGATACGTGAGTACTCATAATTTAACTTTTACATACTAATAGTGTATCTCTGACTAGTGCTCGAGTATTTATGATTATGCATGCTTGTACTTTTGATATTGCCCTTAGACAGATTAGGTTGAATCTTGAATTAGTTACACTTGCGGTTGAGATAAGGTATAAGATATGCATGTCCTTGGAAAGCTAGCGAAAAATTAAGAACTTTTCCTTTAGATATCGAATGGTTTCGATGAACGGATTAGAAGTTATAATCAATTGAATTTTCGATATTTTTATTAAAAATGATTATTATTATCGTCGTTTTTATCGTCGTTCTAGTTTTATCTTATTATTATCATTATTATTATCTTTATCAATAAAAGGGATTTATCATTAAAAATTGTTATTTTTTTATTATTACTATCGTTATTATCGTTAAAGTTATAAATAGTATTATTATTATTATTGGTATTATTATTATTATTATCATTATTAATATATATATCATTATTTAAAAATGATTATTGTTATTGTTATTATTATTATTACTATATTATCATTAAGATAATTAATAGTATTATCGTTAATAATGTTATAGTAACTATCATTATTAATATTAGTGTAATTAAAACAAATATTTGTAACACCTAATTATTTTGATTACTATTATTATCATTATTATGAACACGATATAAAAGACGATTAAAAGCTATTAACGAAACGATTAGGAAATAATGGGTAAGAGTATCATGATGAAATTAAATATTATAAGATATTGATTTAGATAAAATTATCGTTCTTATTATTTTTATCATTACTATTATTATTAAAAATATCGTTAGTATTAAAACTATCATTTTAACAAAAATTATCATTTTAATAGACATGTCATTGTTACTATAAAATATCATTATTATTATTATTTTAAATAGAATTATTATTTTAAAGATAATATTAAAAATTATCGTAAATATTAAAGTTATCATAATTAGAATTATCGTTTTATCATAATGTCATCTTAGTAATTATAAATATTGATATTTTTATAATAATTATTATTATTACAAAATAATACAACTTTTACTTACTATCATTATAGATATTATTTTATCAAATAAATATGTGATACAAACATATTTTACTACGTGTAATAACTTACTTTAATAATACCTATCATATTATCTTTATAATATTAAATGAACCCTATAAATTTTATTACTTAATATATATAAAAGTATATTTTATTATATAAATTTAATATAAAATTTTATTTATTAATAAATAAATTATATTATTTACTCTAATAAATCTTTTAAAAATATTTAAAAATATAAAATGACGATATTTAAACTATATATTAATCATGTATAGATTTTTGGAAATTATTTTGAGTCAAATTTACTTTTGTTGACTTTTGCATATTAGTCTCGAGCATTAGGATTGTGGTACACTATGACTTGACCTAATTTGTTAGACAAATATTGACCAACACATAAATATATATAATTAATTTAGGTTCGTGAATCCGAGGCCAACCTTGCACTTGTTCAATGACGTTATATGTATTTTTACTACGAAATACAGTATGGTGAGTTTCATTTGCCTTTTTACCCTTTATATTTTTGAGACTGAGAATACATGCGCTTTTATAAATGTTTGACGAAATAGACACAAGTAATTGAAACTACATTCTATGGTTGAATTATCGAAATCGAATATGCCCCTTTTTATTAAAGTCTGGTAATCTAAGAATTAGGGAACAGACACCCTAATTGACGCGAATCCTAAAGATAGATCTATTGGGCCTAACAAACCCCATCCAAAGTACCGGATGCTTTAGTACTTCGAAATTATATCATGTCCGAAGGAGGATCCCGGAATGATAGGGGATATTCTTATATGTATCTAGTTAATGTCGGTTACCAGGTGTTCACCATATGAATGATTATTTTTTGTCTCTATGCATGGGACGTATATTTATGAGAACTGGAAATGAAATTCTTGTGGTCTATTAAAATGATGGAAATAAATGATTATGATAAACTAATGAACTCACCAACCTTTTGGTTGACACTTTAAAGCATGTTTATTCTCAGGTGTTAAAGAAATCTTCCGCTATGCATTTGCTCATTTTAAAGATATTACTTGGAGTCTTTCATAGCATATTTCGAAGAACGTTGCATTCGAGTCATTGAGTTCATCAAAGATTATTATTAAATCAATTTATAGTTGGATAGTGGATATTATGAAATGGTATGCATGCCTGTCAATTTTTGATGTAAAGAAAGATTGTCTTTTAAAAACGAATGCAATGTTTGTAAAATGTATCATATAGAGGTCAAATACCTCGCAATGTAATCAACTATTGTGAATCGTTTATAATGTATATGAACGGGTCCTTTCAGTTGGTATCAGAGCGGTGGTCTTAGCGAACCAGGTCTGCATTAGTGTGTCTAACTGATAAGTCGTTAGGATGCATTAGTGAGTCTGGACTTCGACCGTGTCTGCATGTCAAAAGTTTTGCTTATCATTTCTAGTCGGAAATCATCTGCTTATCATCCATAGGAAATTACCTGCTTATCATTATTAGTCTAGACACGTCTTGCTACATTAATTGCATGAGTAGTGTATAGAAAAACTTCATATCTTAGCGTATCTGCTAAATCATATCTTATCGTATCTGTTACTTTAAACTTTACCTGACATACCCCGCAAATTCCTCCGTAATCTATGAAATCTTTTGATCTCTATATATAGATATCCTATGTAAATAGAATACCACCCGATAGCCAAAAAAATCATTTTTATATCGAAAATCCTTTATCCAATCGTACGAAATGGAATTTGTCATCAGTACAAGTCACTCGGATTCCAAAATGGAATCTCACTCAAGCTCCGAAAGCAGTGTGACCGGAATGGATCAACCAATCAGTCATCAACTATTCTGGATGAATTGGGGATGGGTTCGTAGCCTCCTCAATCATTGGAAATAAGAAGAAGGCGATCCTTTCCATCCACCACATTACCCTCTTGGTGAAGAACCTGAAGCACTTACCGGCGAACCTGTTCGAGACACCATTTTCTCTCTCATTTCCAGGGTATCTCGTCATGATTATATACTACATCAAATTCTAGATTTTATTTATCCGCTCGTTCTGACCGACAATCATCCTGGAATAATAGAAGAAGTCAACGAACTTCGCGCTCGGGTAGTGGCTTTGGAGAATATGGTGCAGGGATTACAAACACCAGCAGCAGCACCAGCAGCATAACCAGTACCACCATCATCAACGCCAACAGTACCATTACCACCTCTAACCACAACCGCATTGTAAACCTCAACTTCACAATCTGTCCCACGAGCATCAACGTCATACGCACCATAGATACCAAGGAGTACCAACAACAATAACTGACGAAGTATTAATTCATAACTTCAGTGGAGAAACATTCCGCGGCGATTATATAATCTCTAAAGTCTTAGAGATTATCTAATCTAGCCCTAACCATAAATCAGTTAAGCGAACCAAAATGATAGAAGGAAGAGTAGAAACCCTAACAAAAATGGTGTGTGATTAACAAGTTAAACTTGTTTTACCAACAGCATCAACAGTACCGTCAACGTCACCAGCATCGTCAGTACAGTCAACATCAGAATCAACAACACCTATAACATCACAAACTCCGTCAGTTCAAGAATCACTGTGGACATCATTACGAATCAATAACGTGTATATTGTATCAACAAGTTATGAAGAATTAACTCATTCCCTCTGAAGAAATTATATATATATTTTATATATATATATATTTTTTGAAATAAAAAAAATAAATCTTTCCGTGCTAAGCTATTGTGTGTGAATCTTAACTACTCAGTTAATTCATATTAAAAATATGCAATAATGTACGTCCCTCACCCGCGACTTAACCATCGGTAACTACAATCTCTGTCTCAATTCAACAAATTCCAATTCCTAATAAATCAAGTATATATTTGATTTTACACTTCATCATTGATGTAACCGAAACTTTTCAGATAACATCATTCGTACTTTGCGAAGTTCACAAGAATTTAACGAAAACCAACATCACATCTCAACAAATAACGAAGTATTGATTCATAATTTCAATATTATTGAAGAAATACTTATGTAACCTCTAAACCTTCAAGGAATTATTCAATTCTAGTTCCAACCGTAAATCGAATGAGTTTAATTTAGTATTAACTCATTAAAATCTATGTTACATCTGAGGAGAATATATACATATATATTTTCATAAAGACTGTAATAAAATTCTTATGTACAAAATATTAATTGTGAAAATTTTTTAACGGGTAGGTAATACCCGAGAGATATATATAAATTCACAATTAATATGTTACATTCTTCGAATCAGATTAAGCAAATTATCAATTATACTTCCTACTTTCACAATAAAATACATTCTTTCATAGAAATCAAAACAACCATATTCATTCAAACCCAATTACGTATTCTGATTTTAAAATCTCAGAATTCAATTCGAGATATAACCGGTACCATTACTTTTAGATTCCTACATCTTTCAAAGCTATACTTTGACTTCAAAAGTGTGTTAGAACATCAAATGTATACAAATGATTACAATCTATGTTCAAACCCTTCGAAAATCTCTGAAGACACTTCAAATAATGAGCAATCGAGATGATGATCCAACCACATATTACCCACAGTTATGTACTTAAAAAGCTCTCGAAACCAAAGTCATAATTCAACACATATCTGTGTCAGATCTTTTGGCATTTATTAGCAAAAATAACCTTACAATTCCTTTGCAAAGTAGCAAATTATATCACAGCTCCAGCAAGACAACTTCGATTTTTTCATTCGGAGTAGCCTTATCATAATTTTGATATATGTGATTACCCTTTTGTTACCGGAGAACCTTTCATATTCCACCACATTAGCAATAAACCTACCAACAACTTCACTGATCTTGGGCATTTCGAAGAATCTTTATATTTATCGAAACCTCATCATTTACTCATCTGCCTCTTGTAACGAGAATTGTCATACGAATCATTGGGAGTTAGCAATCAGTATTTTGAAATCTCACAGCATGTTGACGCCAACAGTTATACATAACGTCTATTTCCAAGGCTTACATACTTCAAATGTGAAGTTTCTGAAAAACACTCTGAACCGCGAACTAGTTCTCGAAATGCTGATGAAGCAACAAAAACTGTAAACGACCTTAGCAGTAAAAAGTTTGATGATAAAGATTAGTGTATTAACAAAGCTCAGAAATAGAGAAGTTTTGGAACTGAAAAACGGATTGAGCAAAGTATGAAGGAGGCTGTGGACAAATCACAAAGACTGAACCTGCCTTCAAAGAATCCAAATGATTCAATGTCTGCTGAAGTCATTAACGAATACCTTGCTCCTGACAGTAAACCCTTACAGACAATATTCTTCATCATCCTCTGATATTAGAAATTCTAAGATATCATCGTATCTTTCATTATAAATATCCTCCATATTTCTGAAGATATTTCCATAACTATTCTTATCTGGAATCATTTATCTCTTTGCGCTATCTGTATTACATCAAAAAGGAAACTGTTTAGTTCCTATACTCTGTAAACCTTTGAGTTTAAAATATGAATGTTTTTGAAGTAGTGTTGGAAACTGAAGCATGAGTTAGTATAATATAATGACACTTGATCAACGTGATTATATTACAGTAATTCATGCTGAGTTTCTAAATTGAACGTGATGATTCACAGATCATAACATCATCATGTGCCATGTTATACGACTCTTGTATTCTATTTAACCTCTAAAATATCAAGAAAATATTTCTTGATGATTCGGCCTTTTCCAAGGTATTCTAGTAATTTGACAAGTCAAGATCGTGCCATCACAATTTCCTTCCTAGAACATTAACAATGTTCATTCCGAAAATCATATTTGTGAATTCTGGACCATTACAAGCGGTGCTTAATCGCAAGAAGAAGAAACGAAAGGACAAAACTCCGAAATAGAAATTGGGGTATAAATTGCAGCAAATAAATGAGAGCATTAACTGTGGATGACAATGATTATAGAAGATAGAAACAGAGACTTTGAAATATAAGGGAAGATATAAAGCCCAACGACAAACCAAAAATTATAAACCATATATATCGATGCATATAGCAATATAAAGACACGGGAGAACTAGAAACACTATAAACCCAAGAGTATAGTAGAAGTAAATAGATTCTTCCTGCGGTAGATGAAAAAGAAGAATGACCGATATGAAAGTTATAAGTATATTGAGAATCAGAACTGGATGGAGCATATTGATGAATACTTTAAAATATGAGTTGAGGGGAAAAGAATAGAAGGTGATGAAACATGCCTAGGAACTTAGAAATCAACAGATTTAACTCACACAATGACGAAATAAGTGAATCAAACCCTCTAGTGAATAGGTTAAGTTTTTTGTGATTAGTTTAGTCATACCACAACTAAATCAAGTGTGATTAGATCAATACCTAGAGCTATTATTCACCACCTGGGTGATTTGGGTTGAGAGAGAATCGGAGGAGCTCACCAGATCTGAGTGTGTGTAACAAATGAGAGGCTTAACCTAAAAATGAAGAACATAAGACTTTATATACCCCTGCTGTTGACTCACCCGTATGATTCATACATCACACATACTAGTTGGCTTCATCAGCCATACGGGTGATCACTTACTCGTGTCTTCTCATTTAGGTTGTAATTGTGACTTAGCTCAGCATCAACCATGCGTATGAGCCTGTCAGCCGTACGAGTGAGGCTTCACTCGGACGTCTGACTAAGTCTAACATAGTCAAACATCCACATCTCGTTCCTGCAGTTGCTGTAACCACATACAAACACGGATAGGATAATAACGAACGATCATGGTGGCCTGTAAACTGTTGTACCTGCAATGGACGTGGGTAGATGTCTAGGGACTTGCATAAAATGCATCAACAGAAGGTGTGAGTTGTAAGAAAAGGAAGGAGGTGAATTTATAAGAAAATCTTCGACAGAACAATTAAAATGGACGATCGCATTTAAAGCGGATCCTAATTCCTTTTGTTACCGGAGAATCAAATCTTATTACAAAGATTTTCTTCAAATCCCTTGAAATCTGGAAATCAATCATATCTACGTCAAATGATAAGATGAATCTACACTTACTCATTTCACTCTTCTATGTTAGCTTCATTCGTACTCTTCATATAAATGGATTGTTTATCCAAATTATTCGCTGATGATAAAAATCTAATTTTCAGCCTGTATGCATCATGAAAACATACTTATTATCATTCACGACCTTTCCACTCAAATTTCGGGACGAAATTTCTTTAACGGGTAGGTACTGTGACAACCCGGAAATTTTCAACCAAATTTAAACTTTAATCTTTATATGTTTCCGACACAATAAGTAATATTTGTTAAGTTAAATTTCAAGAATTTTAAACTATGTTCATACATTCATTCAACCTCGACCAAGTTCTAACGATTCACGAACCATTAAACGAATATGATTATATATGTATATGTGTATATATATTATAACTTGAAACGTAAATAAAATATTAGATTAAATACTTTATATGATTGTATCTGTTTCAAAATGTTTATCAATGGAATTAGAAGATAAGATCAAATGATTGAATTATCAGATATATTGAATTATGATTACAAGTCTCTATTGAAAGGCCCACGTTGATTTGAGAAATCTTTCCATTTTAACAATATTTGAAAAATGGTAAAGTGATTTATAAATAAGAACAAATTGTCAATCATTGAGAACTAGACAAAGGATAGTGGAAGATTGAATTTCATAAAGACTCGATTGATCTATTTAGTTTCAAACGTACAAAAAACGTTTTTAGTTTAAAAAGAACTTTATTATTAAAACGTATATAACTTTTATAAATATCTAGAACCACTTTTGACAACTCATTACTTAACTAGTATGATAAAGATAACGATATTTATATTTTATTTTATTAAATATATATAACGATTTAAATTAATATTATATATATTTATACGCGTATTATACGTACATAGTTTTATACTTTTACTATACTTAAACTTTACCTTTACTTTATTTTTACTTTACTTTAACTTTAATAATTCACTTTAATAATTCATACTTTAATAATTCACTTTAATAATTCATACTTTAATAATTCATACTTTAATAATTCACTTTAATAATTCATACTTTAATAATTCACTTTAATAATTCATACTTTAATAATTCATACTTTAATAATTTAAAAATCTATTATAAATAGAATTCAATAGGTTTCATTATTTCATAGAAACTTGAAAATATTTTTCTCTAAACTCTCTCAATCGATATACATATATATATTTACTCCGTATTATTTCAAGATATTATTAGTATACATAAAATATTACTACGAAGTGCTGTCCGAATGATTTCGAAATTGTTTTTCGAGTGGGATATGATTAAGGAAATTATGGGTTATAGCTATGGAGGTGATTGAGTATGGTTCATGGGTATACTCGTGAGGTCAATATAGTGTTTATCATTTCCGTTGCGTCTACGTACCTTTCCTGCAATATTGAATCTCAATATTGATACGTGAGTACTCATAATTTAACTTTTACATACTAATAGTGTATCTCTGACTAGTGCTCGAGTATTTATGATTATGCATGCTTGTACTTTTGATATTGCCCTTAGACAGATTAGGTTGAATCTTGAATTAGTTACACTTGCGGTTGAGATAAGGTATAAGATATGCATGTCCTTGGAAAGCTAGCGAAAAATTAAGAACTTTTCCTTTAGATATCGAATGGTTTCGATGAACGGATTAGAAGTTATAATCAATTGAATTTTCGATATTTTTATTAAAAATGATTATTATTATCGTCGTTTTTATCGTCGTTCTAGTTTTATCTTATTATTATCATTATTATTATCTTTATCAATAAAAGGGATTTATCATTAAAAATTGTTATTTTTTTATTATTACTATCGTTATTATCGTTAAAGTTATAAATAGTATTATTATTATTATTGGTATTATTATTATTATTATCATTATTAATATATATATCATTATTTAAAAATGATTATTGTTATTGTTATTATTATTATTACTATATTATCATTAAGATAATTAATAGTATTATCGTTAATAATGTTATAGTAACTATCATTATTAATATTAGTGTAATTAAAACAAATATTTGTAACACCTAATTATTTTGATTACTATTATTATCATTATTATGAACACGATATAAAAGACGATTAAAAGCTATTAACGAAACGATTAGGAAATAATGGGTAAGAGTATCATGATGAAATTAAATATTATAAGATATTGATTTAGATAAAATTATCGTTCTTATTATTTTTATCATTACTATTATTATTAAAAATATCGTTAGTATTAAAACTATCATTTTAACAAAAATTATCATTTTAATAGACATGTCATTGTTACTATAAAATATCATTATTATTATTATTTTAAATAGAATTATTATTTTAAAGATAATATTAAAAATTATCGTAAATATTAAAGTTATCATAATTAGAATTATCGTTTTATCATAATGTCATCTTAGTAATTATAAATATTGATATTTTTATAATAATTATTATTATTACAAAATAATACAACTTTTACTTACTATCATTATAGATATTATTTTATCAAATAAATATGTGATACAAACATATTTTACTACGTGTAATAACTTACTTTAATAATACCTATCATATTATCTTTATAATATTAAATGAACCCTATAAATTTTATTACTTAATATATATAAAAGTATATTTTATTATATAAATTTAATATAAAATTTTATTTATTAATAAATAAATTATATTATTTACTCTAATAAATCTTTTAAAAATATTTAAAAATATAAAATGAAGATATTTAAACTATATATTAATCATGTATAGATTTTTGGAAATTATTTTGAGTCAAATTTACTTTTGTTGACTTTTGCATATTAGTCTCGAGCATTAGGATTGTGGTACACTATGACTTGACCTAATTTGTTAGACAAATATTGACCAACACATAAATATATATAATTAATTTAGGTTCGTGAATCCGAGGCCAACCTTGCACTTGTTCAATGACGTTATATGTATTTTTACTACGAAATACAGTATGGTGAGTTTCATTTGCCTTTTTACCCTTTATATTTTTGAGACTGAGAATACATGCGCTTTTATAAATGTTTGACGAAATAGACACAAGTAATTGAAACTACATTCTATGGTTGAATTATCGAAATCGAATATGCCCCTTTTTATTAAAGTCTGGTAATCTAAGAATTAGGGAACAGACACCCTAATTGACGCGAATCCTAAAGATAGATCTATTGGGCCTAACAAACCCCATCCAAAGTACCGGATGCTTTAGTACTTCGAAATTATATCATGTCCGAAGGAGGATCCCGGAATGATAGGGGATATTCTTATATGTATCTAGTTAATGTCGGTTACCAGGTGTTCACCATATGAATGATTATTTTTTGTCTCTATGCATGGGACGTATATTTATGAGAACTGGAAATGAAATTCTTGTGGTCTATTAAAATGATGGAAATAAATGATTATGATAAACTAATGAACTCACCAACCTTTTGGTTGACACTTTAAAGCATGTTTATTCTCAGGTGTTAAAGAAATCTTCCGCTATGCATTTGCTCATTTTAAAGATATTACTTGGAGTCTTTCATAGCATATTTCGAAGAACGTTGCATTCGAGTCATTGAGTTCATCAAAGATTATTATTAAATCAATTTATAGTTGGATAGTGGATATTATGAAATGGTATGCATGCCTGTCAATTTTTGATGTAAAGAAAGATTGTCTTTTAAAAACGAATGCAATGTTTGTAAAATGTATCATATAGAGGTCAAATACCTCGCAATGTAATCAACTATTGTGAATCGTTTATAATGTATATGAACGGGTCCTTTCAATCGAGTCGTAACGAGCCATAGGACTAATTGAACATCTTTGACCTATCGTGTTTACCGTTATTGATACAACCTATTGTTTAGGTCAAGATTAGCATTGTTCTTTGCACACGTTTACTTGTTGAAGTACTTTACTACTCGTGCACTCAAGGTGAGATCATAGTCCCACTTTTACTCTTTTTGAACTTACATTTGGGATGAGAAAACATAAACATTTCTTTTACTAAGTGAACACAAGTACAGGAAAACAAACATTCTACATACGAGTTTAGAACAAAATCCTCAATTCGATTATCATTAGTTACACTTGCCGGGTGTAAGCGAGAACTTATGTTGTATGGATCCATATGGGTTTGACAAACCCTCATTCAAACGGTTCGCTACCGTTTATGAATGAAATATATTTTCGAGAAACAGTGTATGTTCTAGCACTAAGTGATGGGGTTCAATGGGAGAAATGTTAAGCATTGATAATTGGGTGCTCGTGAAACAAATTTTGGAATGGTTAACTATTAATTTGATGTTGCAAAACTTGTGGTTCAATCTACTTATTTACTCACTTACTTACTTAAACCTATGATTTCACCAACGTTTTCGTTGACAGATTTCTATGTTTTTCTCAGGTCTTTGAACGATATGTGTTACATGCTTCCGCTCATTATTTTGATACTTGCTTTGGATGTCGAGTATTTATGCATACATGGAGCATCTTTTGGCTACTTTTAAATTGTGTCGCATAGGTTTCATTTGTACTTATAACTTTGTAACGTAACTTTTGGATGAACAATTCTTGTAAACTAGGGAACACTCTTTACTTTTGCAATGAATGCGACATATTTTGGTCAAACGTTATTTTAAAGACTTATGACCACGTAACGGGACCTAAGTAGTCGGCGCCGTCAAATGACAATTTTGTCGGGTCGCTATAATTGGTATCAGAGCGTTGGTTGTAGGGATTTAGAGTTCATTGGTGTCGACCCCGAGTCAGAGGGTACATTGGTGAGTCTAGACTACAACCGGCATATAGACTTGAAGTAGGAATTACTGACTACTTGTGCATTTATACTCGAACGCTTCTACTCATATCTACTCTTAGTTCCTCTTAATCTCACGTTGTTTAATTTGATTGACACGCCACCTTGACTATATGAAATGATGTCGAATGCACATATGAATCAGGGTAATATAATTTCCGGGATTATATTACGGTGACTCATATGAACGTTCCGACATTATGACATAAAGAATTTAAGGCGAGTCGTGGAAAAACTTCTCTTTATCTTTATTCTATATCACGGTTAGTATTATTGAGAATACTAATCAATGATATTCTTGTGTCATGAAGGAACAATGGCTCACCAAGGTCAACCCAATACTCCTTCCGAAACTCTCGAACAAGCTCTTCAACGAATGATAACCACCGCCGTGGGTGCGGCCGTGGCCGATCACTTTTCCAACAACAATAATCATGGAGCTGGTAATTCCAACGAGGGGTGCTCCTACAAGAACTTCATGGGGTGCAAACCTCCCACTTTCGATGGAACCGAGGGACCGGTTGCTCTCACCAGATGGTTTGAACAAACGGAAGCCGTTTTTAACATAAGTGGTTGTCGGGACCAAGATAAGGTCAAGTTTTCCACCCTCACTCTCACCGGTATTGCTTTCTCATGGTGGAACACGTATGTACAATCGGTGGGTATCGATGAAGCCCACGCACTCTCTTGGACCGAATTAAGAGAAAGAATGATCACCGAATACTTTCCGCGCGACGAAACCCGAAGGCTCGAACAGGGGCTAAGAAATTTACAAACGGTCCGGAATGACCTCGAAGCTTATAATCAACGGTTTGCTGAACTAGTCTTAATGTGTCCAAACCTCACGACTCTCGAGTCCCTAAGAGTTGAACTTTACATGGATGGCCTTCCGAAGAGCATTCAACACAGGGTAATGTCATCCAAACCCGCCAACCTACAAGAGGCTTTAACGATGGCTCGCCAATCTATAGAAACGGTGGATGAAATTGAAGCACCGGCACCAACGGCCGAGGACCAACCGGGTAACAACAAAAGAAAATGGGAAGCCTCTCAATCCAGCAACTACAACAGCAACAACTTTGCCAAGGAACTTTTCACCTCCGTCGGCAAGAAAAGTTATGCTGGAACTCGACCTTTTTGCAACAAATGCCACAAGCATCACTTTGGTGAATGTGGCAAGCTAATTTGCCACCGGTGCCAGGGAAGTGGTCATATTGCCAAATATTGTGGAAGTACCGCCCCCGTCAGTCAAAAGGGACCCAACACACAAAAGCCGGGTGTTTGTTTTGAATGTGGCCAACCGGGTCATTTTAGGAATGCATGTCCAACGAAGAAAGCCAACCCCAACACACGCGGCCGAACTTCCAACATTAGCACCGAGGATGCTCGAGACGACATGAACTAGTCACGGGTACGTTTCTTCTTAACAACTCCTATACTTCATGTTTATTCGATTCGGATGTCGATAAATGTTTTGTATCCAAGGCTTTGGAGCCTACTATTTGCACTCCACCACCCCCTAGATATTACTTAGGCCATTCAAGTGACCAACGGAAAACTATTGCGTACCGACAAATTTATCGGAGAGTGTACGTCAAACTTATTGGGTAGGTAATTCGAACTTTGATTTGACATCTATAGAACTAGGGAGCCCAAAACCTATACGTTAGGAAGGGAATGTTTTCCCCACATATATGTGATTTTAGTGAACTAAATAATTTCCGTTTAAGAACCGATATCCTCTTCCCCGTATCAACAACCTCTTGAACCGTTACACGGATCTCGCGTATATTCTAAAATCGACCTTCATTCTGGTTATCATCAATTGAGGGTTAAGGGAGAAGATGTCTCCTAAACCGCTTTCCGAACTCGCTACGATAGTTATAAATTTCTTTTAGTGCCGTTCAGTTTATCTAAGGCTCCGCCCGTATTCATAGACCTCCGGAACCGCGTATGCAAACTTATCTAGACAAATCCGTTACCGTACTTATAATTATAAGCTATTCAAGCGGAAAGGAAAAACGAACAACGTCTCCGTCTTATGCTCGAACTCTTGAGAAAAGAGCAACTCTATGCCGAATTCTCCAAGTGAGAATTTTTGGTTAAACGAAGTCCAAATTCTAAACCATATTGTTAGTGGTCAAGGTATTACAGTAGATCTCGCAAAAAAAAAAAAAAAATTGAATTAATTAATTAATTTTGGAGAAACCCTCACGACTCCGACTTGTATTCGTAAAATTTTGGATCTCGCGATTATTACCAAAGATTAATTTCCGATTTTTCCCGTATCGCTCGTCCTCTAACCTCGTTAACGTACTAAAAAAAAAAAAAATTTAAACATTTTCCGTGTCCGGACTTTGAACGTGATTTTTCATACCAACCTTACTAGATAAATTCGTGTGGCACAAAATGGAACTCAAATATAGAAATACTTCTACGTGAACGCCTGAAAGGCAACCCCTCTCGACTCGAAATCAAGGAAGCTGAAATTCGTTATTTTACACGGAGAAATTGAATACTTATTTATGGATCCGATCAATCTTCTCGTCATCGCGTACCACGATACATAGCTCTGCTATTTCACTATTACCGTCTGATATTACTGAGACCAAAGATAACACACAATCCAAGGATACCCCTTTCTTCTTTGACTTAACGTCCTTGTGCTTCTGTTATACGGCCAACTACTACTCAACCCCGAGCTATACAACTACGTGTACTATCTCGTTTCCCACCAAGTCTCAACATTTGGCCACTAGATGCGCGATATGGCTACCTCAAAATGTGAACTCATCCTATTCTAAGTTCTCATTTCACTCCTATCTTTTCGTTCGTACTTCCGTATACGAAAACCTTTTTATATAATTTCTCAATGGAGAGAGAGACTCTTCACGTGTTACTAGTATTCGCCACGAGGGTGACTAGCCCTTACGAACATTTTTCAGTAGCCGACAAGAAACCTGTTCCAACAAACGCTTTCGAACCCTAACTAACTTGTCCAAGCATATCTTAAGAAATTATATTCCAACACGGTGTATCATTGTTAATTATCCCGGATCGAAAATACTCGTTACACATCTTGTTTACAAGAAGCCTTCGGAACACGTTTAGACGTGAGTACTGCGTATCTTCCACAAACAGACGAGCTAAGCAAACGAACAATTTACATCTTGGAAAGACATGTTACAAACTTGTATTGTCGCCTTAGTTGATCCCTCTTACAACAGTAGTTACCACTCGCGTGTTAACGCGCACTTTTCGAAACTTTATATAACCACAAATGTTGTTCTCCTATTCGTTGGACTGAAGTAGGTGACAAGCAAATCATCAGATCCGAAATCATTCAAGAAACAACCTTTGAGATAGTTCAAGTCCGAGAAGGGCTCAAGACGGCCCGTGGTCGCCAAAGGAGTTATACCAATGTTAGATGAAAAATCTCTCAAATTTAAAGTCAGTAACCGTGTAATATTGAAAACCACACCTTGGAAAGGTGTAATCCCATTCGGGAAATCGAGGAAATTTATATCCGCAATATTGATCCTTTTGAAATCTTGGGGCGTCTTGGAACCGCTTCCTACCGTTTAGAACCTCCGACTCAATTAAGTTTCCGTTTACCTTACGTTCCATGTAACAAACTTAGATATGTGTCCTGCGGAACAGGAACGTGCTATCCTTCTGGATAAACTTACTATTGATGACAACTCCTCTTCGTAGAAAGACCGGTTGAAATTGTGGATCGTAAAACCAAGCCTTAATACAACATAAAACCCCGACTGTCCAAATTCGTGGGAATGCCCAAGGACGTATCTTCACTTATTCATAGCATTGACAATGCAAGGTCTCAAGGAAGAGACATCGACTATTACTTCCAACTAAATTTCGGGATGAAATTTCTTTTAAGGTGTGGGTAATGTAACATCCCGCATTTTTCCGTTAAATTATTTTAACGCCCGTCTTTTTATTTTAAAAATATCCTTCGTAACTAAATTCGTATCCTCCGTTAGCTAACATTCTTAATATTTTTCCGTTATTGGATTTTAACATCCTCCGTTAATACGCGTTTTAAAATATTCCATTTAGGTAATTCCCGCACCCGACTACAAACGCGAGGGACTAATCTCGCCACTCGGGCAAACTTGGCTAACTAGTAACCAACCATCCACCACCAACCTCCCATTTCTCTCTATCTCTTTTTCTTACTTCCCTTTTATGCTCTCAAAACCTTCAAACACAAAATCATCATCCAAATTCGATTTAGGGAGCTAGCAACAAAATAAATTACATATTCGTGATCCTCTCTTCATCCTCTTCATTTTGGTACCAACTTCATCTCGTTTGGGTAATATTTCTAAAACTCTAGATTTCTCTAAATTCGTGTTTTTGACTTGAAATGGTGTTAGTTAGTGTCTATGGCTCATTGTGATGTCGTGTATGTAATTTGTATGCTCGATCTCGTTGTTTTAGTATAACTAGCATGAACTTGAATTTTGGTGAGTTGTTCTTGAATTTTGGATGATCATATGTTGTTAGATGTTAAAAGTTCATGTTCTAATTGTGTTCCTAGTATCACTAGCTTCAATTTGATGTGTAGGTTGCTTGAGAAAACTCCATAAACTTGATTAGTGATTTTTGGTGAATTTGGGTTAGGGTTTGATAAGCTTGAAATGAATATTTGATGCATTGAATGATATGAATTGTTGTTAGTAAGTGTTTAGATGCAATGTATGCTTAATTACCTTCGAAATGGCATATCGTATGTGTAAATTGGATTCCCGAATCATAAAATACGTTTTACGAACTTGAAACTTTGAAAATAAACTTTTCTTGATCAATTGACGAGTTTTTGGTTATTGTAATTGATGTTTTTGCTTGGTGAAAGGTAGTTAATTATATTCCTGGTCAAAAGAGCTTTCCAATGATATAAGATGCGTATTCTAAGTGTTTACGGTTTGCGTTTTGTGCTAAATTGAATTTTGGATCAAGACTTGAACTTTTGAAACTGACCAGGTACCAGGCCACGCCTAATGTCGCGGCGCGACACCTCTGGCCGCGGCGCGGCAATAGCCGTGTTTGGGTTCTGACCTCTTTGGTCAAAATACGAAAAATGTTTGGCACACTATGGACCTCCGATTCACATGTAACTTGTTCTAACATGCTCATACATGATTAAAAACCTCAGAAAAATAGTTCGGGACCCGACCCGAACGTGTTGACTTTTTCGTTGACTTTGACCGACTAAAGTTTGACTTTTTGTCAAACTTAACCAAATGATTATACAACCTTCCTAACTTGTTTATATACCTGTATCTTGCATGAAACTTGACAATTTGATTTCACATGCTACATAATCGAGTCGTAACGAGCCATAGGACTAATTGAACATCTTTGACCTATCGTGTTTACCGTTATTGATACAACCTATTGTTTAGGTCAAGATTAGCATTGTTCTTTGCACACGTTTACTTGTTGAAGTACTTTACTACTCGTGCACTCAAGGTGAGATCATAGTCCCACTTTTACTCTTTTTGAACTTACATTTGGGATGAGAAAACATAAACATTTCTTTTACTAAGTGAACACAAGTACAGGAAAACAAACATTCTACATACGAGTTTAGAACAAAATCCTCAATTCGATTATCATTAGTTACACTTGCCGGGTGTAAGCGAGAACTTATGTTGTATGGATCCATATGGGTTTGACAAACCCTCATTCAAACGGTTCGCTACCGTTTACGAATGAAATATATTTTCGAGAAACAGTGTATGTTCTAGCACTAAGTGATGGGGTTCAATGGGAGAAATGTTAAGCATTGATAATTGGGTGCTCGTGAAACAAATTTTGGAATGGTTAACTATTAATTCGATGTTGCAAAACTTGTGGTTCAATCTACTTATTTACTCACTTACTTACTTAAACCTATGATTTCACCAACGTTTTCGTTGACAGATTTCTATGTTTTTCTCAGGTCTTTGAACGATATGTGTTACATGCTTCCGCTCATTATTTTGATACTTGCTTTGGATGTCGAGTATTTATGCATACATGGAGCATCTTTTGGCTACTTTTAAATTGTGTCTTATAGGTTTCATTTGTACTTATAACTTTGTAACGTAACTTTTGGATGAACAATTCTTGTAAACTAGGGAACACTCTTTACTTTTGCAATGAATGCGACATATTTTGGTCAAACGTTATTTTAAAGACTTATGACCACGTAACGGGACCTAAGTAGTCGGCGCCGTCAAATGACAATTTTGTCGGGTCGCTACACGGAAAAACCATCAAGAAAACAATAGTAACTATTTCCGGCTAATCTTTCCAATATTTGATCAATAAAAGGTAAGGGAAAGTGATCTTTTCTGGTGGCGTCATTTAATTCTCTATAATCAATACATACACGCCATCCTGTTACAGTCCTAGTAGGAATAAGCTCATTTTTCTCATTTGTAATGACAGTCATGCCACCTTTCTTAGGCACGCATTGAACTGGGCTTACCCATGGACTATCAGAAATTGGATAAATTAAACCTGCATCTAGCAGTTTAATAATTTCTTTTTTAACTACATCTTGCATATTAGGATTTAGTCTTCGTTGGCGTTGCACATACGTTTTATGACCTTTCAACACAGAAATGAGTTGTGATTTCTCATTTTCAGTAAGAGAAGATGATATTATTACAGGTAATTCAGATTCACCATGTAAATAAGCGTATTCCAAATGGTTTGGAAGTGGCTTTAACTCTAATTTCGGAGGTTCTTCTATCGATGATTTATATCGATATCTGTCTTCTTCTTTTAGCATTTGAATTTCTTCTGTTGTTGGTTCATATCCATTTGCTATTAGTGTAGGTAACATTTCAGCTTCATCAATTTGTTCAGTTCCTTCTCCTAAAGAACATTCTCCTGTTCCTTGTAATTCTGGAAATTCTTCCAACAATTCTGCATGTGAATCTATAGTTTGAATATAATAACATGTATCATCTGCAGATTGCGGTTGTTGCATTGCTCTATCAACTGAAAAGGTAACACTCTCGTCCTCTATACTTAGGGTCAGTTTCTTACCAAAAACGTCTATCATTGCTTTAGCCGTGTTTAAGAATGGTCTTCCTAATATGAGTGGAACTTGAGAATCTTCTTCCATGTCCAGAACAACAAAATCTACTGAAAATACTAAAGTACTAACTTTAACTAGCATGTTCTCCATTATCCCTCTAGGATATTTTATTGATCTATCGGCTAGTTGTATACTTATTCTGGTTGGTTTCAATTCTCCAAGGTCTAGTTTAGCGTATAATGAATACGACATTAGATTTATACTAGCACCTAAGTCTGCCAATGCTTCTATTGAACTAAGACTACCCAGAAAACATGGAATTGTGAAACTTCCTGGATCAGATAGTTTTTCTGGTATCTTATTCAACAGCACTGCTGAACAATTAGCATTCATAGTAACAGCCGAGAGTTCTTCCATTTTCTTTCTATTTAAGATTAGATCTTTCAGAAATTTAGCATATCTAGGCATTCCTGAAATCACATCAATGAAAGGAAGATTTACATTTATTTGTTTAAACATATCCAAGAATTTGGATTGCTCGGCTTCAAGTTTTTCTTTTTTCATTTTACTTGGGTAAGGAAGTGGTGGTTGGTAAGGTTTAACATAAGGTTTATCCTTAACTGTGTTATCTTCATTAACCTTTTCAACTACCGGTTCTTTTTCCTTATCTTGTTCAGGTTGTGGTTCTTGTGGAGTAGGAATAGCTTCATCAGAAGTTACAGGTATTTCAGGTGGTTTAAGTGTTGTACCACTTCTTGTGGTAATGGCTTTAGCTGTTTCATTCCGGGGGTTAGCATTTGTATCACTAGGTAAACTTCCGGTTTTCTTTCACCTATTAACCTTGCTAGGTTACTTACTTCTTGTTCCAAGTTTTGAATAGAAGCTTGTTGATTTCTAAATGCTTGAGCATTTTGTTCATTAGTTTGTTTTTGAGATGTGAAAAACTGCGTTTGAGTTTCAGCTAGCTTCGTCATCATATCTTCTAAATTTGGCTTTTTATCATCGGTTTGTGGTGGTTTGTTTTGAAAATTAGGTCTTTGCTGATTGTAAGTATTATTGGATACTTGTTGATTGCTAGGACCTTGTTGGTTGTTGTATGGAACATTTATGTTATAATTCTAGTTTTGATTGTAGATCGGTCTTGGCGGTTGATAATTATTCTGATAATTATTTCCAGGCCTTTGGTTTATGTATGAAATATTCTCTCTTTGTTCCATTGTTAATTCAATACTGAGACAATCTTTTGTCAAATGTGGTCCTCCACACTGCTCACAACTAATTCGTATTGATTGGATATCTTTAGTCATCTTTTCCATTCGTCTCTCGACAGCATCTATCTTTGCAGAAATTGAATCTAAGTCATGGCTAGAATCGGCTCTAGCTGCTTTAGATGATCTAACGATATCTTTTTCTTGGTGCTACTCATGTGAGTGGGAAGCAGTGTTATCAATAATTTTGTAAGCATCAGTTTCGGTTTTCTTCATAATAGAACCACCAGCTGCTATATCTATGTCTTTTCTTGTAGTGATGTCGCATCCTTGGTAGAATATTTGTACTATTTGACAGGTATCTAAACCATGTTGCGGACATCCTCTTAATAACTTTCCAAATCTTGTCCACGCCTCATATAGAGTTTCATTCGGTTTCTGTGTGAACGTAACAATTTCTCCTTGAAGTCTTACGGCTTTAGATGCCGGAAAGAATTGTTTAAGAAATTTTTCAACTAAAACATCCCATGTATCAATCGCCCCTTCAGGTAACGATTCCAACCAATCTTTGGCTTCTCCCTTTAAAGTCCAGGGAAATAACATGAGATATATCTGTTCATCCTCAACTTCTCTTATTTTAAATAGAGTGCAGATCCTATTAAAGGTACGAAGATGTTCATTTGGATCTTCCTTCGGCGCACCACTAAATTGGCATTGATTAGTCACCATATGTAGAATTTGTCCTTTGATTTTATAATCTGGCGCATTAATGTCTGGATGAGTAATTGCGTGACCTTGGCCAGTGCGTTTAGCTCTCATTCGGTCTTCCAAACTTAAAGGTTCCAGATTTTCCATGATTGAATTTGTTGAATCCGAATCACTGGAGGATTCTGATTTAATGGTTCGTTCCTCAACAATCTCTGTTTGAATGATTGGTGGTTCCGGAGGAAAAATTAATGGTTCAGAATCTATGAATCGTCCCTGAGTATTATCCGGATTCTCAATTGTGAGGTCGGGTTCAAAAAATGGATTATCGGAAATTTTAATTGGAGTACTTGGTCGACTGGATGACGATTCTAAAGAAAAATCAACGGCGGTAATATTTGCTAAATGTCTTGATCTAGTTACAGGTGGTGAACGTACAAAAGGTGGTGAACGTCTTGCTCGGTACATTCACTGAATATCCTATTAGTTTTTAAAAGGAAAGAAAAATTATATAAGTTATCCAATTAATAGACTTTTCTGATTTTGCCCACGTTTCGAATAGCCAAAAGATGCAGCAGAGGGGCAGGATTCGTTTGGTCTCAATATAATTGAGGACTGTTTGGCTCCAATAACCCGGTCCACGTACAAATCCAACTATTACTACGAACCAGAAAATTTTGATGTCTATTAATTTAACCACTTAAAATAAATTTTCGTAATTTTAAGAAGTATAGATAAGAAGTAGAAAAAATTCTAAGTCCTAAAAACTAGAATGACGAGAAATAAGAAAGAAAAAGAGCGAGTCGAAAAAGGTCGAAAAATAAAAGGCGTCAAAATATACGAAAGAAAAAAAATGACTTTAAAACTTAAAAACACTCGACTAACCCAACCTTATTACTACCACTAACTTAAAATTATAATCGCAAATTGAGATTACTAATTGGAATGATAATTGATACATAGGTAAAAGGTGTCTAAAAATATTAAAGCTTACAAGTAAAACTATATCCCAAATGGTAATAACTTAAAAAAAAAACACTAAAATTTAAAAAGGCGTCGCAAAATTCTAAAGCACCTAGATCTTAGTCTAAAGAAAAAGCACTTAAGGGATTTTACGACAAAGCCTAAAAATCTATAAATAAAAATAAATATGGAAAAAATTAAGTTTAAAACTAAACACTAGCAAAAAACACAAAAGTTACGCTAAAAACAAATAAAAAGGGACAAAATATAAAAATATACTAAAGGTTGTAAAAAAAATAATACAATTTTTTATAAAAATATTATTTTTATATTATTTATTTTATAAAACTATTAATTTTTATATATTAATAAAACTAAATAAACTTAATATTACAAATTAAATAAATAAAAATAAATTAATTAAAATTAATTAACTAATCAAACCCTAATTAGGTTTTAAAATTAATAATAATAATTATTATCCCGTAATTAATGCTGTTAGGGTTCCTGTGTGGCCCGTGTCAGATGGCTCCGCGAGTCGCGGTTGGTCCGGTTCAATAACTCCACGAGTCGCGGAGGGTTCAGGCTCAGACGAGATGCAGGTCAAAATTCAACAGGTCAGTTTTATTTATATTTTATTTATTTATTTTTCTGTTTTAAATAAAATATATTTATATAAATTTAATAAAACTTATATTTTAAAACCTAAAATAAAAATAGAAATATTTTATAATTTTATAAATAAAACTCTTAAAACTAGATTTATAAATGTTTTTTTTTCGGTTTTTGATTTTATGTTTTAAATAAAAACAAAATATTTAAATAAAACTTATATTTTTATAAAATAAAAATAAAGAAACTTTATAAAACTTAAATATTTAACAAATTCTTAAAAATATTTATATTTTTGTTTTCTTTTTATATTTTCGAATATATAAAACGTATTTTTACAAAAGCGTATTTTAATAAAAGTAAACTAAAAATAAAAATCTTTTTTTTTTAATATTTAGCGTTGCGCTTTCGGCGTTTAAGTTCCCCGGCAGCGGCGCCAAAAATACTTGATGTTATGCGAGGTGTATATAATATAGCTTATATTTTACAAGGAAATACTATTAAATACGATACAATTTTACTCAAGATATTTATTTATTTATTGAATGGATATACTTAAACCTTTCTACAACACTTATAGGCAGTGTACCTAATCGTATAGTAGTGTAGTTTTTAGTAAGTCCGGTTCGTTCCACAGGGAATCTTTTTCACAAAGCTTAACGCTATATTAGTTTAAATTTATAAAAATACAAATATATATAAGCAATATTATTATTATAAAGGGGGTTTTTACCGTTTAGTGACCGGTTTGTCGATTTTAAAACTTTAGTCGCAGTTAAAACAAAATGTAAAATATTAAATAAATAAAAGATTTAATTTAAAAAATAAAGTAAATAACGATAATGAAATTGCGATAAATAAAAGTGCGATAAAATAAACTTGCGATAATTAAAAAGTACGATAATTAAAAGTGCAATTAAATACAATAACAATAAATAAAAGTGCGATAATTAGAAGTGCAATTAAATATAAAATAAAGGAAATTAAATATGAAATAAAAGAATTATGCTTATTTAAACTTCCGTAATCATGATGTTTGACGTGTTGATTTTAGTTTTATGCCCATGGGTTAATTGTCCTTTGTCCTGGATTATTTAATATGTCCGTCTGGTTTTTGTCCATAACAGTCCATCAGTCATAAATATAAAGTGCGAGTATCCTCGTCAAATTATCCTTATACCCGAAGTTAAATATTCCAACTAATTGGGGATTTAACAACAACAACAACAACAATACCCAATCCCACAAAAGTGGGGTATGGGAGAGGTGGGTGTAGACAATCATTCCTCGTACCCTAGATTAGAAGGAAGTCGCTACTCCACCCGCGAGTATAGAACCCGCGCCTAGATAAGGTCATCCCTCTCTCTACTCTAGAGCAAAAGAGATTGCTTCCAAAAAGGACCTCCAGCCAGATGTGCTTCCAATAATTGGGGATTTAAACTGTAACAATATTTTAATACTTTGTTTAATAATTACACCAGGATGTCGACTTAGTGTAACCCAAGGTTTTAATACTTTGTTATCAATTATGCCAAGTGTCCTTGTACATAATTTCACCCCTGTTTTAATAATTCCATAGACTATTAATTCATTCCCGTGTCCGGTTAAATGAACGATTATTCGTACTTATAAATACCCCGCCCATCGTGTCCGATTGAGTGTATATGGTTATTTATGGGTACGTCCAATTGTAAATCTTTATATTAACATTAACAAACTATCATTTAGTTAAACAAATATAAAGCCCATTAATAGCCCATAGTCTAATTTCCACAAGTGTCATTCTTTTGTCCAAACCCCAATTATGGTACAAAGCCTAATTACCCAATTTTAGTAATTAGCCCAACATCATGATTACTTCGGATTAAATAAGCATAATAATAACTTAGCTACGAGACATTAATGTAAAAAGGTTGAACATAACTTACAATGATTAAAAATAGCTTAGCGTTACACGGACAGAATTTCAACTTACACCCTTAAAACATTCGCTAACATACCCTTATTATTAGAATTATAATTAAAATTAAAATTAAAATTAAAAAATATATATATATTACGTTTACATATAGAGAAAGAGAGATTTTAGGATATTTTTGCGATCAAACTGCGTTTGCTTTTATAGGGATTTGAGTCCAGGTGAGCTCCGCGAGTCGCGGCCTTTTCCCTCTTTGAACTCCGCAAGTCGCGGAGTTCGATTTTACAGCTCACACCATTTTGGAGCCTTTCTTGCCGACGGATTATTATATAAATATAATATATATATATATATATATAATTTATATAATTAATTACATATTATATTATATTTATATACATAGTTAACTTGTAATTTTTAGTCCGTTGCGTCGAGCGTTGAGAGTTGACTCTGGTCCCGGTTCCGGATTTTCGAACGTCTTTGCGAATAATTTAATATCTTGTACTTTGCGTTTTGAATCTTGTACTCTTGTAATTTCGAGACGTTTCTTATCAATAATTGGAACCTCTTTGATTGTATTTTGTACTTTTGAGCTTTTTGGTCGTTTGCGTCTTCAATTCGTCGAATCTGTCTTTTGTCTTCACCTTTTATTATTTTAAACGAATATTACTTGTAAATAGAACAATTGCAACTAAAAGCTTGTCTTTCTTGTGGAATAATGCTATGAAATATATGTTCGTTTTTAGCATTATCATTGCTAAAAATGGGCGACCTAAAATTAGAGGAATATCATGGTCTTCCTCCATATTAATAACTATGAAGTTTGCAACAAAGGTCAAACTTCCCACTTTAACAAATAAATTATTGGTTATTCCAACCGGGTGTTTAATGATTTAGTCGAATAATTGAACACCTATTTTGGTTGGTCTTAATTTACCCACACCTAATCTTTTGTATAAGGAAAGAGGCATAACATTTGCACTCGCTCCTAAATCTGCGAGCCCATTATACATAGCACCATCATTAAGCAAGCAAGAAATGATAAATTCACCTGGGTCTCCTACTTTAGTAAGTAGAGTTGGTTTGTTAACCTTTTCCGGGTGATCTTTTCTTGGTTCTTTCACTTCTACTTGAACTTCTTGTTCACATTTTTCTTCGTTTCTTGGAATCGGAGGTTTGTATAGGAATTCTTCTTTATCACTCCAATTTGAAGCCTCCCCGTCTTCCAATTTTGGATTTTCATCTGTTGTTGATAACATATTTATGTTTTCATTCTGAGGGTTTTCTTGAGTGGTGAAATTATGATCGACTTCATTGTCAACTTCCATCGGACCATGTATGTAATGTTTAACTCTGTGACCATTAACTTTAAATTCAATCCCATTTGAATTTATTAACTCTGTTGTTCCGTATGGGAAAACTCTTTTGACTATGAATGGTCCAGACTATCTTGATTTCAATTTTCCAGGAAATAGCTTGAATCTTGAATTGAAAAGAAGAACTCTGTCTCCTTCTTTATATTCTTTTGAACTTCTGATTCTTTTATCATGCCATTTCTTCGTTCTTTCTTTATAGATTAACGAATTTTCGTATGCTTCATGTCTTAATTCTTCTAATTCATTTAGTTGACTTAACCGTAGACGTCCGGCTTCATGCAAATCAAGATTACATGTCTTCAAATCCCAAAATGCTTTATGCTCAATTTCTACTGAAAGATGACATGCTTTTCCGTAAACGAGTTTAAAAGGTGTGGTTCCAATTGAAGTTTTGTAGGCTGTTCGAAAAGCCCAGAGTGCATCCTCCAATTTCATGGATCATTCTTTCGGATTTGATCCTACAGTTTTCTCTAGAATACATTTTAATGCTCGGTTGGTATTTTCAACTTGTCCACTTGTTTGTGGATGATAAGCGGTTGAGATTTTATGAGTTACTCTATATCTTTTGAGAACTTTCTCAAGTTGATTATTACAAAAATGAGTACCCCGATCACTTATTAAAGCTTTCGGTGTTCCAAACCTAGCAAAAAGACATTTTAAAAAATTGACTACAACTCGTGCATCGTTAGTCGGGAGAGCTTGTGCTTCTGCTCATTTAGATACATAATCAATAGCAACGAGAATGTAGAGATTATTATGAGATTTTGAAAATGGACCCATAAAGTCAATACCCCAAACGTCAAATACTTCACATACTTGAATGACATTTTGTGGCATTTCATCACGTTGACTTATTTTTCTGGCCCTTTGACAAACGTCACAGGATTTACAAAGAAGGTGTGCGTCTTTGAAAATTGTAGTCCAATAGAATCCAGCGTCATAGACTTTTCTTGCTGTTAGTTGAGGCCCATAATGCCCTCCTGTTGGTCCTGTGTGACAATGGTTTAAGATTTGACTAGCTTCATCTCCGAATACACATCGGCGTATTATTCCATCGGGACAACTTTTAAACAAATGTGGATCTTCCCAAAAATAGTGTTTTATATCACTAAAGAATTTCTTTCGTTTTTGGTATGACAACCCTTTTTCAAGGAATCCACATACTAAATAGTTTGCATAGTCTGCAAATCATGGAATTTCATTATAATCGATTTTCAAAAGATATTCATCAGGAAAGTTATCTTGTATAGCCGATTCATTTAGAACTTCTAATTCGGGATTTACAAGACGATAAAGATGATCATCGGCGAGATTTTCTGCTCCCTTTTTGTCTCGGATTTCAATATCGAACTCTTGTAAGAGTAATATCCAACGGATTAATCGTGGTTTGGCATCTTGTTTTGAAAATAGGTATCTAAGAGCAGAATGGTCAGTATAGACCACCGTTTTAGCTAGAACGAGATATGAACGAAATTTGTCAAAAACAAAGACAATAGCAAGGAGTTCTTTTTCCATAGTTGTGTAATTCGTTTGTGCTCCTTGTAACGTCTTACTAGCATAATAAATAGGTTGAAATCGTTTTTCAATCTTTTGTCCTAAAACGGCTCCCATTGCAAAATCACTTGCATCGCACATTAGTTCAAATGGTAGATTACAATTTGGAGTTATCATGATCGGTGCATTTTTGAGTTTTTCTTTAAGAATATTAAAAGATTTGATGCATTCATCTGAAAAGATGAATGGAGCATCTTTTTCTAGGAGTTTATTCATAGGAGTGGCAATTTTAGAAAAGTCTTTTATGAAACGTCGGTAAAAACCGGCATGCCCTACAAAACTCCTAACTCCTCTAACATTGGTGGGATGTGGAAGTTTAGCAATTACATCTACTTTAGCTCTATCCACTTCAATTCCTTCTTTTGAAATTTTATGACCAAGAACGATGCCTTCTTTAACCATGAAATGGCATTTCTCCCAATTAAATACTAGATTTGATTGTTCGCATCTAATAAGCATTCGTTCAAGATTAACTAGACATGTTTCAAGAGTATCACCGAAGACTGAGAAGTCATCCATGAATACTTCCATGCATTCTTCTATCATGTCATGAAAAATTGCCATCATGCACCTTTGAAAGGTTGCAGGGGCGTTGCAAAATCCAAATGGCATGCGTTTGTAAGCAAAAGTAAAATAAGGGCACATGAACGTGGTTTTCTCTTGATCCTCGGGTGCTATTGGAATTTGAAAATATCCGGAAAAACCGTCAAGAAAATAATAGTAACTATTCCCGGCTAACCTTTCCAACATTTGATCAATGAAAGGTAAGGGAAAGTGATCTTTTCTGGTGGCGTCATTTAATTTTCTATAATCAATACAAACACACCATCCTGTTACAGTCCTAGTAGGAATAAGTTCATTTTTTTCATTTGTGATGACAGTCATGCCACCCTTCTTAGGTACGCATTGAACTGAGCTTACCCATGGACTATCAGAGATTGGATAAATTAAACCTGCATCTAGCAGTTTAATAATTTCTTTCTTAACAACATCTTGTATATTAGGATTTAGTCTTCGTTGGCGTTGCACATAAGTTTTATGACCTTCTTCCATAAGTATTTTATGTGTGCAATACGAAGGACTTATGCCTTTAATGTCATGAATCTTCCATGCAATAGCTGATTTATGAGCTTTTAGCACAGAAATGAGTTGAGATTTTTCATTTTCAGTAAGAGAAGATGATATTATTACAGGTAATTCAGATTCACCATGTAAATAAGCGTATTCCAAATGGTTTGGAAGTGGCTTTAACTCTAATGTCGGCGGTTCTTCTATCGATGATTTGTATCGATATCTGTCTTCTTCTTTTAGCATTTGAATTTCTTCTGTTGTTGGTTCGTATTCATTAGCCATAAGTGTAGCTAACATTTCAGCTTCATCAATTGGTTCAGTTCCTTCTCCTAAAGAACATTCTCCTGTTCCTTGTAATTCTGGAAATTCTTCTAACAATTCTGCATGTGAATCTATAGTTTGAATATAATAACATGTATCATCTGCAGATTGCGGTTGTTGCATGGCTCTATCAACAGAAAAGGTAACACTCTCGTCTTCTATACTTAGGGTCAGTTTCTTACCAAACACGTCTATTATTGCTTTAGCTGTGTTTAAGAATGGTCTTCCTAATATAAGAGGAACTCGAGAATCTTCTTCCATGTCCAGAATAACAAAATCTACTGGAAATACTAAAGTACCAACTTTAACTAGCATGTTCTCCATTATCCTTCTAGGATATTTTACTGATCGATCGGCTAGTTGTATGCTTATTCGTGTTGGTTTCAATTCTCGGAGGTCTAGTTTAGTGTATAGTGAATACGGCATTAAATTTATACTAGCACCTAAGTCTGCCAATGCTTCTATTGAACTAAGACTACCTAGAAAACATGGAATTGTAAAACTTCCTGGATCTGAGAGTTTTTCTGGTATCTTATTCAACAGCACTGCAGAACAATTAGCATTCATTGTAACAGCCGAAAGTTCTTCCATTTTCTTTCTATTTGTGATTAGATCTTTCAGGAATTTAGCATATCTTGGCATTCCTGAAATTACATCAATGAAAGGAATATTGACATTTATTTGTTTAAACATATCCAAGAATTTGGATTGCTCGGCTTCAAGTCTTTCTTTTCTCATTTTACTCGGGTAAGGAAGTGGTGGTTGGTATGGTTTAACATAAGGCTTTGCCTTAACTGTATTCTCTTCATTAACCTTTTCAACTACCGATTCTGTTTCCTTATCTTGCTCAGGCTGTGGTGCCTGTGTAGTAGGAATAGAGTCATCAGAATTTACAGGAATTTCAGGTGGTTTAAGTGTAATACCACTTCTCGTGGTAATGGCTTTAGCTGTTTCATTCTGGAGGTTAGCATTTGTATCGCTAGGTAGACTCTCTGGTTTTTTTTCACCTATCAACCTTGCTAGGTTGCTTACTTCTTGTTCCAGATTTTGAATAGAAGCTTGTTGATTTCTAAATGCTTGAGTATTTTGTTCATTGGTTTGTTTCTGAGATGTGAAAAATTGAGTTTGAGATTCAACTAGCTTCGACATCATATCTTCTAAATTTGGCTTTTTATCATCGGTTTGTGGTGGTTTATTTGAAAAATAGGTCTTTGCTGGTTGTAAGTATTATTGGATACTTGCTGATTGCTAGGACCTTGTTAGTTGTTGTATGGAACATTTCGGTTATAATTCTGGTTTTGATTATAGTTTGGTCTTGGCGATTGATAATTATTCTGATAATTATTTCCAGGCCTTTGGTTCATGTATGAAACATTCTCTCGTTGTTCCATTGTTTGTTCAATACTGAGACAATATTTTGTCAAATGTAGTCCTCCACACTGCTCACAACTAATTCGTATTGCGTGAATATCTTTAGTCATCTTTTTCATTCGTCTTTCAAAAGCATCTATCTTTGCGGAAATGGAATCAAAGTCATGGCTAGAATCGGCTCTAGCCGCTTTAGATGATCTAACGATGTCTTTTTCTTGGTGCCACTCATGTGAGTGGGAAGCAGTGTTATCAATAATTTTGTAAGCTTCAGTTGCGGTTTTCTTCATAATGGAACCACCAGCTGCTATGTCGATGTCTTTGCGTGTAGTAATGTCGCATACTTGATAGAATATTTGTACTATTTGATAAGTATCTAAACCATGTTGCGGACATCCTCTCAACAACTTTCCAAATCTTGTCCACGCCTCATATAGAGTTTCATTTGGCTTTTGCATGAACGTAACAATTTCTCCTTGAAGTCTCACGACTTTAGATGGCGGAAAGAATTGTTTAAGAAATTTTTCAATAAGACATCCCATGTATCAATCGCCCCTTCAGGTAACGATTCTAACCAATCTTTGGCTTCTCCTTTTAAAGTCCACGGAAATAACATGAGATAGATCTGTTCATCCTCAACTTCTCTGATTTTGAATAGTGTACAGATCCTATTAAAAGTTCGAAGATGTTCGTTTGGATCTTCCTTCGGCGCACCACTAAATTGGCATTGATTAGTTACCATGTATAGGATTTGTCCTTTGATTTCATAATCTGGTGCATTAATGTCTGGTTGAGTAATTGCATGACCTTGGCCAGTGCGTTTAGCTCTTATTTGGTCTTCTATACTTAGAGGTTCCAGATTTTCCATGATTGAATTTGTTGAATCTGAATCACTAAAGGATTCTGACTTAATGGTTTCTTCCTCGACAATCTCTGGATGATTAATTTGTGGTTCAGGATCTCTGAATTGTCCCTGAATATCTTTCGGATTCTCAATTGTGAGGTCGGGTTCAAAAAATGGATTATCGGAAATTTGAATTGGAGTACTTGGTCGACTAGATGACGATTCTAAAGAAAAATCAACGGCGACAATATTGGCTAGATGTCTTGATCTGGTTACAGGTGGTGAACGTATGAAAGGTGGTGAATGTTTTGCAAGGTGCATTCACTGAATATCCTATTAGTTGTAAAATATAAAAATTATATAAGCTATCAAATTAATAGACTTTTCTGATGTTGCCCACATTTCGAATAGCCAATAGATGCAGCAGGTAGCCAGGACCCTTTAATTCGGAAGCCCACAACTCGCCACTAACAAATCCAACTATTACTACGAATCAGAAAATTTAGGATGTCTATCAATTTAACCGCTTAAAATAATTTTTCGTCGAAATTTTGAAGAAAAAATCTATGTCCTAAAAACTAGAGCGTCGAGAAATAAGAAAGAAAAAGAGTACGTCGAAAAACGTTGAAAAATAAAAGGTCGAAAAATAATAATAAGAAAGTAAAGCGTCGAAACTCAAAAGTCTAAAAACTAAATATTAAAAGTTGCGTCTAAAGGTATTAAAGCTTAAAAGGAATTCTATATCCAAAATGACAATAACTTAATTAGGCACTAAATTCTATTAAATATTAAAGCGATGAGTGATGTCGTAAAATTCTAAAGCGCCTAAATCTTAGTCTAAAGAAAAAGTACTTAAGGGATTTTACGGCAAATCTTAGAAATCTAGAAATAAAAATAAACTACGGCAAAAATTAAGTTTAAAACTAGTTACGAACGATAAATATACAATTACGTACTAAATAATAAAAGATACAAAAATGATAAAATTACTTATTTTTATAAAAAAAATATTTTTATATTATTCTTTTATAATAGTATTAAGGTTATATATTTAATAAAACTAATTATAACTTTAAATATAATATTAATTAAAACTAAAACTAAATATTATTAAATTAAAAACCCTAACTATAATTAATTATAATTAATAATAATTAAAATCGTAACCCTAACCTTCAATCTGAGGTACCGGTCTTGTCAAATCAATCCATGCGATCGCATGGATTGTGTGTAGGATTTCATGCGGTCGCATGGCTTCGGTTTCCAGGCCAAGTAGTTGAGCTTCTACAGTGTCGGCCCGATTACTTTTATAAATTTTTTTATATGTTTTTAATTTATATTTTGATTTTTAATTTTACAAAATAATTATATAAATTATAATTTTAAGAACTAAAAAAAATATACTTTAATATTTTTTATAGAAGATATTTTTTTTATTTTTTTTAAACACTTAAATAGATATATATTATTATTTTCTTTTTATGTTTTTGTATTTTTAATATTTAAAACGTATTTTTACAAAAATAAATTAAACTTAAAAAAACTCTTTTTTATAGAAAAATAGCGTTTCGCTTCGGCGTTCCCCGGCAGCTGCGCCAAAAATACTTGATGTTATGCGAGGTGTATACGAAATAGTTATATTTTTATTGTGAAATACTATTAAATACGATACAATTTTACACAAGTTATTTATTTATTTATAGAGTGGATATACCTAAACCTTACTACAACACTATAAGCAGTGTACCTAATCGTAAAGTAGTGTAGTTTTTAGTAAGTCCGGTTCGTTCCGCAGAGAGCTAGCCAAGTTTAACGCTATATTTTTTTAAAAACTATATATATATATATATATATATATATATATATAAGTAGTATTATTATTATTATTATAAAAAGGGGGTTTTACCGTTTAATGACCGGTTTGTCGATTTTATGTCTTAAGTCGCAATTAAAACCTAATGTAAAATATTAAATATACAAATGACTTAATTTAAAGCGTAAAGTAAATAACGATAATAAAAGTGCAATAATTTAAAGTGCGATAAATAAAATGACGATAAATAAAATTATGATAATTAAAAAGTACGATAATTAAAAGTGCAATAAGATATAAAATAAAGGAATTATGCTTATTTAAACTTCCGTAATCATGATGTTCGACGTGTTGATTTTAATTTATTACCATGGGTTAATTGTCCTTTGTCCTAGATTATTTGATATGTCCATACTTTTTTGTCCATAATAGTCCATCGGTCATAAATATAAAGTGCGAGGATCTTCGTCAAATTATCCTTATACCCGAAGTCAAATATTCCAACTAATTGGGGATTCGAACTGTAACAAGGTCTTAATACTTTGTTTAATGAATACACCAGGTTATCGACTGCGTGTAATTCAAGGTTTTACTACTTTGTTAACAATTACACCAATTACCCTTGAATGTAATCCACCCCTGTTTTAATGAGTCCATTAACTATTAATCCATCCCCGTGTCCAGTCAAATGAACAATAATTTGTATTTATAAATATCCCGCCCACCGTACCCGATTAAGCGTATGTGGTTATTTATAGATACGTCAAATTGTAACTTTTATATTGATAATACTAAAAACGAACATATATTTCATAGCATTATTCCTCAAGAAAGACAAGCTTTTAGTTGCAATTGTTCTATTTACAAGTGATATTCGTTTAAATAATAAAAGGTGAAGACAAAAGATAGATTCGACAAAATGAAGACGCAAACGACCAAAAAGCTCAAAAGTACAAAATACAATCAAAGTGGTTCCAATTATTGATAAGAAACATCTCAAAATTACAAGAATACAAGATTCAAAATGCAAAGTACAAGATATTAAATTGTACGCAAGGACGTTCGAAAATCCGGAACCGGGACCAGAGTCAACTCTCAACGCTCGACGCAATGGACTAAAAATTACAAGTTAACTATGTATATAAATATAATATAATATATAATTAATTATATAAATTATATATATATATATTATATTTATATAATAAAACGTCGGCAAACAAAGATCCAAAAGGTGTGAGCTGGATCCGATATCTCCGCGACTCGCGGAGTTCTAAGAACAAATGGGTCGCGACTCGCGGAGCCCCAAATTCTGAAACTGCCTATAAAAGCCAACGCATTTTGATCGTAAAAAATATCCTTTAATCTCTCTATCTAAACGTATATATATATATATATATATATATATATATATATATATATATATATATATATGCTTATATTTTAATTTTAATTTTAATTTTAATTTCTAATAATAAGGGTATGTTAGCAAATGTTGTAAGGGTGTAAGTCGAAATTCTGTCTGTGTAACGCTACGCTATTTTTAATTATTGTAAGTTATGTTCAACCTTTTTAATTTAATGTCTCGTAGCTAAGTTATTATTATGCTTATTTAATCCAAAGTAATCATGATGTTGGGCTAAAAATATATAAATTTGGGTAATTGGGCTTTGTACCATAATTGGGGTTTGGACAAAAGAACGACACTTGTGGAAATTAGACTATAGGCTATTAATGGGCTTTATATTTGTTTAACTAAATGATAGTTTGTTAATTTTAATATAAAGATTTACAATTGGACGTCCCTATAAATAACCATATACACTCGATCGGACACGATGGGCAGGGTATTTATATGTACGAATAATCATTCATTTAACCGGACACGGGAATGGATTAATAGTCACTAGAATTATTAAAACAGGGGTGAAATTATGTACAAGGACACTTGGCATAATTGATAACAAAGTATTAAACCTTGGGTTACACGCAGTCGATAACCTGGTGTAATTATTAAACAAAGTATTAAAATCTTGTTACAGTTTAAGTCCCCAATTAGTTGGAATATTTGACTTCGGATATAAGGATAATTTGACGAGGATACTCGCACTTTATATTTATGACTGATGGACTGTTATGGACAAAAACCAGACGGACATATTAAATAATCCAGGACAAAGGACAATTAACCCATGGGCATAAAACTAAAATAAACACGTCAAACATCATGATTACGGAAGTTTAAATAAGCATAATTCTTTTATTTCATATTTAATTTCCTTTATTTTATATTTAATTGCACTTCTAATTATCGCACTTTTATTTATTGTTATTTAATTGCACTTTTAATTATCGTACTTTTTAATTTTCGCAATTTTATTTTATCGTACTTTTATTTATTGCAATTTCATTATCGTTATTTATTTTACGCTTTAAATTAAGTCTTTTATTTATTTAATATTTTACATTAGGTTTTAATTGCGACTAAAGTTTTAAAATCGACAAACCGGTAATTAAACGGTAAAAACCCCCTTTTTATAATAATAATATTACTTATATATATATATTTGTATTTTTATAAATTAAAAATAATATAGCGTTAAGCTTTGTTTAAAGATTTTTCCCTGTGGAACGAACCGGACTTACTAAAAACTACACTACTGTACGATTAGGTACACTGCATATAAGTGTTGTAGCAAGGTTTAAGTATATCCATTCTATAAATAAATAAATATCTTGTGTAAAATTGTATCATATTTAATAGTTTTTTGTTGTAAAAATAAAGCTATTTTATATACACCTCGCATAACATCAAGTATTTTTTGCGCCGCTGCCGGGGAACAAAATCTAGCTTAAAAGCCGGAAGCGCAACGCTAATATAAAAAAAAGATTTCTATTTTTAGTTTACTTTTATAAAAATACGTTTTTGTAAAAATACGTTTTAAATATTCGAAAATATAAAAAGAAAAACAAAAATATAAATATTTTTAAGAGTTTGTTAAATATTTAAGTTTTATAAAGTTTCTTTATTTTTATTTTATAAAAATATAAGTTTTATTTAAATATTTTGTGTTTATTTAAAACATAAAATCAAAACCGAAAAAAAAATATATATATATAAATCTAGTTTTAAGATTTTTATTTATAAAATTATATAATATTTCTATTTTTATTTTAGTTTTTAAAATATAAGTTTTATTAAATTTATATAAATATATTAATTAAAAACAGAAAAATAAAAAAATATAAAAAATAATTACGAAACCTGTCAAACGAAACCACCTAATCTGAAATTTCATACCCCGCGACTCGCGGAGTTTGTTGCCAGGTGTACCGCAACTCGCGGAGCCACCCTGACACGACCAGAAACCCTAATCGCATTAATTACGGAGTATTATTAATTATTATTATTAATAAACCCTATTATTTAGTTTAAGTTTTAATTAATTTGTAATAATTAATTTTAATTAGTTTTATTTATATATATAAAAGTAATAGTTTTATAAAATAAATAATATAAAAATAATATTTTTATAAAAATTGTACTTTTTACAACTTTAAGTTTATTTTTATATTTTGTATCTTTTTATTTGTTTATTCGTAATATTTGTATTTTTCGCTCGTAATTAGTTTTAAGTTATAGTTTTTGCCATAATTATTTTTACTTCTAGATTTTTAGGCTTTGCCCTTAAGTGTTTTTTCTTTACACTAAGATTTAGGTGCTCTAGAATTTTGCGACGCCTTTTTAAGTTTTAGTTCCTTTTTAAGTTATTTCCATTTGGGATATAGTTTTACTTGTAAGCTTTAAAATTTTTAGACGCAACTTTTAATTCTTAGTTTTTAGTTCCTTTTTAAGTTTCGACGCGCTACTTTATTATTTCTATTTTTCGACGCCTTTTACCTATGTATCAATTATCACTCCAATTAGTAATCTCAATTTGCAATTTTAATTTTAAGTTAGTGATAGTAATAAGGTTGGGTTAGTCGAGTGTTTTAAAGTTTTATAAGTCACTCTTTTTCTTTCTTATTTTTCGACGCCTTTTATTTTTCAACCCTTTTCTTTTTCGACCTTTTTCGACGCGCTCTTTTTCTTTCTTATTTCTCGCCATTCTAGTTTTTAGGACATAGATTTTTATTCTATTTCTTATCTAAATTTCTTAAAATTACGAAAATTTATTTTAAGTGGTTAAATTGATAGACATCAAAATTTGCTGGTTCGTAGTAATAGTTGGATTTGTACGTGGACCGGGTTATCGGAGCCAAACAGTACTCAATTATATTGAGACCAAACGAATCCTGCCCCTCTGCTGCATCTTTTGGCTATTCGAAACGTGGGCAAAAACAGAAAAGTCTATTAATTGGATAACTTATATAATTTTTCTTTCCTTTTAAAAACTAATAGGATATTCAGTGAATGCACCGAGCAAGACGTTCACCACCTTTTCTACGTTCACCACCTGTAACCAGATCAAGACATCTAGCAAATATTGTCGCCGTTGATTTTTCTTTAGAATCATCATCCAGTCGACCAAGTACTCCAATTCAAATTTCCGATAATCCATTTTTTGAACCCGACCTCACAATTGAGAATCCGGAAAATATTCAGGGACAATTCATATATCCTAAACCATTAATTTTTCCTCCGGAACCACCAATCATTCAAACAGAGATTGTTGAGGAACGAACCATTAAATCAGAATCCTCTAGTGATTCAGATTCAACAAATTCAATCATGGAGAATCTGGAACCTTTAAGTATGGAAGACCGAATGAGAGCTAAACGCACTGGCCAAGGTCACGCAATTACTCATCCTGACATTAATGCGCCAGATTATGAAATCAAAGGACAAATTCTACATATGGTGACTAATCAATGCCAATTTAGTGGTGCACCAAAGGAAGATCCAAATGAACATCTTCGTACCTTTAATAGGATCTGCACACTATTTAAAATCCGAGAAGTGGAGGATGAACAGATATATCTCATGTTATTTCCCTGGACTTTAAAGGGAGAAGCCAAAGATTGGTTGGAATCGTTACCGGAAGGGGCGATCGATACATGGGACGTTTTAGTTGAAAAATTTCTTAAACAATTCTTTCCGGCATCTAAAGCCGTAAGACTTCAAGGAGAAATTGTTACGTTCACACAGAAACCGAATGAAACTCTATATGAGGCGTGGACTAGATTTGGAAAGTTATTAAGAGGATGTCCGCAACATGGTTTAGACACTTGTCAAATAGTACAAATATTCTACCAAGGTTGCGACATCACTACAAGGAAAGACATCGATATAGCAGCTGGTGGTTCCATTATGAAGAAAACCGAAACTGATGCTTACAAAATTATTGATAACACTACTTCCCACTCACATGAGTGGCACCAAGAAAAAGATATCGTTAGATCATCTAAAGCAGCTAGAGCCGATTCTAGCCATGACTTAGATTCCATTTCCGCAAAGATAGACGCTGTCGAGAGACGAATGGAAAAGATGACTAAAGATATTCACTCAATACGAATTAGTTGTGAGCAGTATGGAGGACCACATTTGACAAACGATTGTCTCAGTATTGAACTAACAATGGAACAAAGAGAGAATATTTCATACATAAACCAAATGCCTGGAAATAATTATCAGAATAATTATCAACCGCCAAGACCAATTTACAATCAAAACCAGAATTATAACCGAAATATTCCATACAACAATCAACAAGGTCCTAGTAATCAACAAGTATCCAATAATACTTACAATCAGCAAAGACCTAATTTTCAAAACAAACCACAAACCGATGATAAAAAGCCGAATTTAGAAGATATGATGAGGAAGCTAGTTGAAACTCAAACGCAGTTTTTCACATCTCAGAAACAAACGAATGAACAAAATGCTCAAGCATTTAGAAATCAACAAACTTCTATTCAAAATTTGGAACAAGAAGTAAGTAACCTAGCAAGGTTAATAGGTGAAAGAAAACTGGGAAGTTTACCTAGTGATACAAATGCTAACCCCCGGAATGAAACAGCTAAAGCTATTACCACAAGAAGTGGTACAACACTTAAACCACCTGAAATACCTGTAATTTCTGATGAAGCTATTCCTACTCCACAAGAACCACAACCTGAACAAGATAAGAAAAAAGAACCGGTAGTTAAAAAGGTTAATGAAGATAACACAGTTAAGGCTAAACCTTATGTTAAACCATACCAACCACCACTTCCTTACCCGAGTAAAATGAAAAAAGAGAAACTTGAAGCCGAGCAATCTAAATTCTTGGATATGTTTAAACAAATAAATGTCAATCTTCCTTTCATTGATGTAATTTCAGGAATGCCTAGATATGCTAAATTTCTGAAAGATCTAATCTCAAATAGAAAGAAAATGGAAGAACTCTCGGCTGTTACTATGAATGCTAATTGTTCAGCAGTGCTGTTGAATAAGATACCAGAAAAATTATCAGATCCAGGAAGTTTCACAATTCCATATTTTCTGGGTAGCCTTAGTTCAATAGAAGCATTGGCAGACTTAGGTGCTAGTATAAATCTAATGCCGTATTCACTATACGCTAAACTAGACCTTGGAGAATTGAAACCAACAAGAATAAGTATACAACTAGCAGATAGATCAATAAAATATCCTAGAGGGATAATGGAGAACATGCTAGTTAAAGTTGGTACTTTAGTATTTCCAGTAGATTTTGTTGTTCTGGACATGGAAGAAGATTCTCAAGTTCCTCTCATATTAGGAAGACCATTCTTAAACACGGCTAAAGCAATGATAGACGTGTTTGGTAAGAAATTGACCCTAAGTATAGAGGACGAGAGTGTTACCTTTTCAGTTGATAGAGCAATGCAACAACCGCAATCTCAAGATGATACATGTTATTATATTCAAACTGTAGATTCACATGCAGAATTGTTAGAAGAATTTCCAGAATTACAAGGAACAGGAGAATGTTCTTTAGGAGAAGGAACTGAACCAATTAATGAAACTGAAATGTTAGCTACACTAATAGCTAATGGATATGAACCAACAACAGAAGAAATTCAAATGCTAAAAGAAGAAGACAGATATCGATATAAATCATCGATAGAAGAACCACCGACATTAGAGTTAAAGCCACTTCCAAACCATTTGAAATATGCTTATTTACATGGTGAATCTGAATTACCTGTAATAATATCGTCTTCTCTTACCGAAAATGAGAAATCACAACTCATTTCTATGTTGAAAGCTCATAAACCAGCCATTGTATGGAAGATTCATGATATTAAAGGAATAAGTCCTTCGTATTGCACACATAAAATCCTTATGGAAGAAGGTCATAAAACATATGTGCAACGCCAACGAAGACTAAATCCAAATATGCAAGATGTTGTTATGAAATAAATTATTAAACTGCTAGATGCAGGTTTAATTTATCCAATCTCTGATAGTCCATGGGTAAGCCCAGTTCAATGCGTGCCTAAGAGGGGTGGCATGACTGTCATTACAAATGAAAAAAAATGAGCTTATTCCGACTAGGACTGTAACAGGATGGCGTGTATGTATTGATTATAGAAAATTAAATGACGCCACCAGAAAAGATCACTTTCCCTTACCTTTCATTGATCAAATGTTGGAAAGATTAGCCGGAAATAGTTACTATTGTTTTCTTGATGATTTTTCCGGATATTTTCAAATTCCAATAGCACCCGAGGACCAAGAGAAAACCACGTTCACGTGCCCTTATGGTACTTTTGCTTACAAACGCATGCCATTTGGACTTTGCAACGCCCCTGCAACCTTTCAAAGGTGCATGATGGCGATTTTTCACGACATGATAGAAGAATGCATGGAAGTTTTCATGGATGACTTTTCAGTCTTCGGTGATACATTTGAAACATGTCTAGTTAATCTGGAACGAATGCTTATTAAATGCGAACAATCAAATCTAGTACTTAATTGGGAGAAATGCCATTTCATGGTTAAAGAAGGCATCGTTCTTGGTCATAATATCTCAAAGGAAGGAATTGAAGTGGATAGAGCTAAAGTAGATGTAATCGCTAAACTTCCACATCCCACCAATGTTAGAGGAGTTAGGAGTTTTCTAGGGCATGCCGGTTTTTACTGACGTTTCATAAAAGATTTTTCTAAAATTACCACTCCTATGAATAAACTCCTAGAAAAGGATGCTCCATTCATCTTTTCAGATGAATGTATCAAATCATTTAATATTCTTAAAGAGAAACTCACTAATGCGCCGATCATGATAACTCCAAATTGGAATCTACCGTTTGAACTAATGTGCGATGCAAGTGATTTTGCAATTGGAGCCGTTTTAGGACAAAGGATTGAAAAACGATTTCAACTATATATTATGCTAGTAAGACGTTACAAGGAGCACAAACAAACTACACAACTACTGAAAAAGAACTCCTTGCTATTGTCTTTGCTTTTGACAAATTTCGTTCATATCTCGTTCTAGCTAAAACGGTGGTCTATACCGACCATTCTGCTCTTAGATACCTATTTTCGAAACAAGATGCCAAACCAAGATTAATCCGTTGGATCTTACTCTTACAAGAATTCGATATTGAAATCCGAGATAAAAGAGGAGCAGAAAATCTCGCCGCTGATCATCTTTCTCGTCTTGAAAATCCTGAATTAGAAGTTCTAAATGAATCGGCCATACAAGACAACTTTCCTGATGAATATCTATTGAAGATAGATTATAATGAAATTCCATGGTTTGCAGACTATGCAAACTACTTAGTATGTGGATTCCTTGAAAAAGGATTGTCGTACCAAAAACAAAAGAAATTCTTCAGTGATATAAAACACTATTTCTGGGAAGATCCACATCTGTTTAAAAGTTGTCCCGATGGAATAATACGCCGATGTGTATTCGGAGATGAAGCCAATCAAATCTTAAACCATTGTCACACAGGACCAACAGGAGGGCATTATGGGCCTCAACTTACAGCAAGAAAAGTTTATGATGCTGGATTCTATTGGCCTACAATTTACAAAGACGCACACCTTCTTTGCAAATCCTGTAATGCTTGTCAAAGGGCCAGAAAAATAAGTCAACGTGATGAAATGCCACAAAATGTCATTCAAGTATGTGAAGTATTTGATATTTGGGGTATTGACTTTATGGGTCCATTTCCAAAATCTCATAATAATCTATATATTCTCGTAGCCATTGATTATGTATCTAAATGGGCAAAAGCACAAGCTCTATCAACTAACGATGCACGAGTTGCAGTTAACTTTTTAAAACGTCTTTTTGCAAGGTTTGGAACACCGAAAGCTTTAATAAGTGATCGGGGAACTCATTTTTGTAATAATCAACTTGAGAAAGTTCTCAAAAGATATGGAGTAACTCATAAAATCTCCACCGCTTATCATCCACAAACAAGTGGACAAGTTGAAAATATCAACCGAGCTTTAAAACGTATTCTAGAGAAAACCGTAGGATCAAATCCGAAGGAATGGTACATAAAATTGGAGGATGCACTCTGGGCTTTTAGAACAGCCTACAAAACTCCAATTGGAACCACACCTTTCAGACTCATTTATGGAAAAGCATGTTATCTTCCAGTAGAAATTGAACACAAAGCATTTTGGGCTTTGAAGACATGTAATCTTGATTTACATTAAGCCGGACGACTACGGTTAAGTCAATTAAACGAATTAGAAGAATTAAGACATGAAGCACAAGAAAATTCGTTAATCTATAAAGAAAGAACAAAGAAATGGCATGATAAAAGAATCAGAAGTTCAAAAAAATTTAAAGAAGGAGATAGAGTTCTTCTTTTCAATTCACGATTCAAGCTATTTCCTGGAAAATTGAAATCAAGATGGTCTGGACCATTCATAGTCAAAAGAGTTTTCCTATACGGAATGATAGAATTAATAAATTCAAATGGGATTGAATTTAAAGTTAATGGTCACAGAGTTAAACACTACATAGATAGTCAGATGGTAGTCGACAACGAAGTTAATCACAATTTCAATACCACAGCTAACTAAGTGTGGGGAGAATCAAGTCTTTAAAGGATAATATGTATTTCTGTTAGAGTTAGATTTTCTGTTTTCGTGTAGTTCTCGAAAATAGAACTCGAATGGTCTTTCCCTAGCAGACCCTAAAGAACTAGTCTTCTCCCCCCATTCTGAATTTTTATTTTTTTTTAGGTTTTACGAAATGAAGACTTCCTGTGAATTAAACCATGGTCTAATGCTACACGCTTTGATTACTAAACGTAATAATGACACACTACCGAGTGAACTGGTATCAGTAATCAGAGAAAAATTGGACGGAGTAAGAAAAGAATCCACATGCGAAAATAATAAGTTACAATTTGGTAAAGAAAAATCAAAATCCGCAGGTAAAAGAAGAGCACGACACCTTGAAAGATGTCACAAATGCGGAAAATGGTCACACGAAGGTAAATGTTCAAATAATCAAACTTATTCAAACACCGAATTTGTTACTTTATGTAGAGATGGACCGTTCATATGTTTAGAAGAAAAAACATTAAATGTTCGAGATTACGCCTATGTAGCCATGGAAAACCAATTAGTCCGACTATCTTATGAGTGGGCTAGAGAATATCACTAAGAAATATATTTCACAGGTAAGTCTGTACAGTTTTTATTTTTATTTTTATTTTTAACCTTTTGATAATAAACGCTAATTTGTTCGCTATAAAGTATTAAATTGGTATTCAATAAAATTAGGTCTTGCGACCGAAATTATTGATATCATACAAAAATTTATTACATCACTGCGAAATTTACCGTTTATTCTTAAGGTATAAATATCTTTAATCAATCAACCCAAAATATTTCAAAAATTCGTCATGAGTTAAATTAGGTCAATGAACCGAAATTACTTTACCGAAAAGAGGGGCGTATATTTTTGATAATATTTGATTGATTAAAGTGGGATAAAAAAAACCAAAAAGATTTTTAATTTTATTTTTACCATGTTTTTAAAAAATTAATAAATTAATATTAAATAAATATTGTAAACTTTCAAAATTCTAAATATTTGGAAAATTAATATTTTTAATATAAGTTTGTATGTATAAAAATAAAAATATAATTTAAGTTTGGTGTGAATTTATAATATGAATTTTTAATTAAGTTTGGTGTGAATTTTTTTAATTTTATGCATTTTAAATTTAAGTTTGGTGTGAATTTAAAAACAAAAATTTACTTTATTTTGCTAAGTTAAAAATATGATTTTTAAAATTCGTCGTGAGTTGAAGACTAGGTCGTTGAACCGAAATTGCTTTACCCGAGGGAGGGACGAGAACTTTTATTATCATTATTTTCAATCTTATTGAATTAAAGTATGCCAAAAACATTAAAAAACCCAAAAATCTTTGCTTTTAAAACCACGCTTTAAATAGGCAAATTTTAAAATTTTGTCGAGGGACGGACTAGGACATCGATCCGAAACGACCTCGTTCTAAATAACAAGGGAAACAAAATTTTAAAATTAGTTAATATTTGTTTTATAAGTTAAAGATTTAGAAAAAAAATAAAATAAATAAGCTCCGCGACTCGCGGAGTTTGTAATGGGTAAACATCGCGACTCGCGGAGTTTGCAAAATCCAAAAAAAATAAAACGCAAAGATCAGATCAGTTGCACACAACCACACCACAAAATTGCGAAAACAAACACGAAAAACACACACCAAATCGAATTTTTTCACCATTTTTCATCAAATCTTTCACAAAATCATGTTGAGAAGGATGCTATCAAGGAATTACTCAAGGAAAACGGTAAATTTCTACACCAAATCACCCTTTAATCCGAAAAATTAGTGTTCTTGAGCAATTTTATACCCAATTCGATTTTGATGCTTTTTAGTGTAATTATACTTAAATTGTTTATGTATTATGCTTGTATAACCTAGATTGATGTTATTTAACATGATTAGAAGCCTTAAACTTCAAATTTTGAGTAATCTAGGGTTTGTGTTCTTGAGCAAATTTGGGGCTTTTTGATATAAACAGGTTATGGCCAATTTTTGTCAAGAATTATTGCTAAATTAAGTAGTGTAACATGTTTAGGTAGTTAAATAATCCAAACTTTGAGCCTAAACATGATTTTTGAGAATTAAAGTGGACTTTTTCAAATCTAAAATTCATGAACTTGATTTTTGAGAGATAATACCATTTGAAACTTGTTTAATTGCTAATAATGATTATTTTGACATGTTATTTGAGTTGAATGCTTATGAACTTGGCGAACAATTTCGTATATGCTTATTTGAAAAAGTGTAGATTTGATAAAAATATGAAAATAAGCATAAGTTTGATATAAATTGAACATGTCATTGTAATTATTTTGATTGATGATTTTGCTGACACTAATGCATATTTGGATGCACAAAAATTGTGTTTAATGTGTTTTGCAGACTGAAAGGGGTGAATCTTCATCCCAAGCTCGCATTGCTCCTCCTGAGAATGCGGAACAACAGGATGTTGATAACTATTACAAACAAGATATACCTCATCCAGTTATGACATTTTCAGATATGCACGTGGAAGATTTGCACCCGAACTTGAGATTAGACAGACGTTGGATAGATTATCCAAAATACCAAAGGAGCTTGCACACTCTTCATTCTAAAGCTGTTGAAGTACCTACGGTAATAGAATGGGAACCGTTAGAAGCCGTAGGATTGGGCGAACGGATTAGAGAATTACTTACACAGAGGTATGGTAATTCTACTTTTAAAGATTGGGTACAATTATTCAACATGCGTAGACCTGTATATAAAGTATGGTGTGAAGAATTATTGTGTAGTATAGAAATAAATGATCGGGTAGCTAGTTTAACCGATCGAACTTTTATTAGATTTTTGTTAGGAGGTTCGATGCGCCACATGTCTCTACTAGACATGGCTCAGGCCTTACGTATATATACGCCTGAGGAGTTAGCATCTGCCGATTGTCGAGGGTTGATATTAAATGGTAGGAAGATGGATGAAAATTTTGATACGCATGGTGTATGGAGTCAAATGACTAGCCATCACTGATTTAAAGGGGGAAATTACTCTTATTTGGATATAGATAGAGCTGAGTTAAAAGTAATTCACAGGTTTCTAGCAAACTCGATTACACAGCGAGGTAAAAATAAGGAAAAGGTAAATGAGCAAGATTTATTTTACCACATGTGTATTCGAGACCCACAAAGCGCTGTAAGTATACCTTATTGTGTGGGTTATTATTTATCGGCTATGGTTAGGGGGATGAGACCGCACAGTATAATAGGAGGTGGTATATTAATTACATTAATTGCTGAGTATCTCGATGTGGATATAAGTCGGGGGGATTATTAATCGAAGAACCAGAACCCCACGATACAATTGGTTTAAATGTATATCATGGTGCTAAGGTTTTGAAGAGGCGAAATAACACCGCAGTACAATATAATGGAAGACATCCACAAGTTGAAAGAAATCAACGGCCAGGTAATGTGGGAGGGGGAAATGAAATGACAGAAATGCAAAGGTTTATAGCTTCACAAGAGTATGAAAATGCTAGACATCGAGCATTTGAAGATTGACAAGTTCATCAAAACCACGTCATAGCTCATTGCCAACATATAGGTAGAAACTATATTCCTACTCCAAAGCCCATATTTCCTCCCTGGTCTATAGAGATTCAACCACTGTATCCTACTTATAACCCAGCTGAAGCATTTTATAACACATACGGTTATGCATGGAACCCCTACTGGTATTAGTATCAACCCTAGTTTATTTAGTTTTATTTATTTTTGTAATGTTACTACATTTAACACTTATGTTAATATTGTAATAGTTTTTATAATTTTCTAACTTTTATTATTAGATTTTAATAATTTTTGAATGTGGGGTAATATACCAAACTTCAAAAATATGTATATATGTTTGCAGTTTATCTTATGTACACAACAGGGTAAAACAACGCAATTTCAAATACTGGCATTAAGTTCAGCAAAAGCAACTAATTTTGACAATAAGATGCAAAATATATGTGAAATAACAACAAGACGGAATGAACAAATGATGTGCACCATTTAACATTCAACACAAACAACAATATGTTTGGAAACTTGGAAAAATTTAATCATTTTTCTACGCTAATCACCCTCAATAATTTAAATTGTTACTGATTTCTTGCAAATGAGGGCATTGCAAGATCTTAAGTGTGAGAAGGGGTTAAATTCTTTCGGATTTTAAAATTTTTACTTTATACACTTGGTTATCATTAGAAATACTAGTAAAGCAGTAGTTGTATTAAAATCTAGTGCTCTCTGATAATAAAGAACATCCCTAGTTTTATATACTGACTACCCAATTCTAGCAAAATTTTTCAAAATTTTCAATTAAATGAACTCAAAATCATGTTTATACATATTTATGAACGATAAAACTAGGTGTTAACACCGAAATTATTGTTACCTTGGAAAGGACATAAATTGAGAAACAAACCAAAATGTTAGAATTCATTTAAAATGGAATAGAGGAGAATAAAAAGGCAAAGAAAGGAAAATAAAAGCCAAGTGTGAGAAATTTTTACCAAGTTATTCAAAACATATATCACATATTTTTGTACAATTAATTGAAAATACTTTTGTTTTGGATGAAAATAAACAGTTTTACCCGATTTATTTTAATATATTTGAAAGAAAGATGGATCTACCCGATGAATCAATTCCATCATTAAAAGGAAGTAAAGTCTTCCGAAAAAGACACGCGCTTCTTGATTTAGGTCAAGAAGTTGTCGTCCGGACTAGCTGTAGGTTGACGAAAAACCTAGAAAAGTCATTACTATAATCAGCAGGAAATCCACGGACCTCAGCATCAAACAGGGTCGCCAAGTGGTCAGACTTATCCTAACAATGAGAGGATATGTCTCGTACAATGGGGGGCACCGTGCAAATTAGCTTGATAAGACTAATGAATCAGATCCCCAGAAAGGATAATCTCCTTAAAGATCAAAAACTCAGCTTTTAAGACTGATATTACTCAATCCTAGAGATTGACCTTAAAGATTGAGAATTACAAACTCATGGAATTCGATGATATCTAAACTCGAGCTTGAACGAGAAAATATTTTGATCAAAAATAAAACCGATTTGTTTTCTGAAAACCCATTTTCAATGCGTTCATTACCATTAAACGTAAAATCCTAGGAATTCACCTGGAATTCATTAGGTCACTTGAACCAAATCGGGTGTCAACCGTAAGAACGGTGGTTGCATAGCATGGTCAAAGACAGGACCTTGTGCCAGACTGAAAAATTATAAGGGTGAGCTTTACTATTGCTCCTACAAAGGATAGTAATTGCATCCGACACGTTTTAGACCATGAACAAAAGCATGTCATGGGACATTGCCTTAACAGTTGCTTGTTCAACGCTTTCCTTTACAACCGGATGGTAGTTTACCGAAAGGTAATATACGGAGCAAGTATACTGGACGTGTTGTTTTCCTAATACAAGGTTAGCAAGTGGGTGACACAAAACCGCAAGTTTTGAGCTAAAATTTTCAAATCTGAAACCCACTAAACCCACAAAAATAATTTGCAAACACCGGTGAAGGGTTATTCCGAAAAACTTAGCTAGGGTAAAAGCTAGAATGAATTTTCAAAAGATCAAATGTTTTCATAAAGATCTAATTTCCTTAATGGATCTAAATTTTTATAGTCATGTGAGACTGTAAACCACATCGTTACTACCATTGTTTATACCGCCGTATAGAAATCACTGATGTACAAAGTGTGAAGAATAAAGAAGTGATTCTAGTATTTCAAGACTATATTGCTTGAGGACAAGCAACGCTCAAGTGTGGGAATATCTGATAATGCTAAAAACGAACATATATTTCATAGCATTATTCCTCAAGAAAGACAAGCTTTTAGTTGCAATTGTTCTATTTACAAGTGATATTCGTTTAAATAATAAAAGGTGAAGACAAAAGATAGATTCGACGAATTGAAGACGCAAACGACCAAAAAGCTCAAAAGTACAAAATACAATCAAAGTGGTTCCAATTATTGATAAGAAACGTCTCAAAATTACAAGAATACAAGATTCAAAACGCAAAGTACAAGATATTAAATTGTACGCAAGGACGTTCGAAAATCCGGAACCGGGACCAGAGTCAACTCTCAACGCTCGACGCAACGGACTAAAAATTACAAGTTAACTATGTATATAAATATAATATAATATATCATTAATTATATAAATTATATATATATTATATTTATATAATAAAATGTCGGCAAACAAAGATCCAAAAGGTGTGAGTTGGATCCGATATCTTCGCGAATCGCGGAGTTCTAAGAACAAATGGGCCGCGACTCGCGGAGCCCCAAATTCTGAAACTGCCTATAAAAGCCAACGCATTTTGATCGTAAAAAATATCCTTTAATCTCTCTTTATCTAAACGTATATATATATATATATATATATATATATATATATATATATATATATATATATATATATATATATATATTTATATATATATTTATATTTTAATTTTAATTTTAATTTTAATTTTAATTTCTAATAATAAGGGTATGTTAGCAAATGTTGTAAGGGTGTAAGTCGAAATTCTGTCCGTGTAACGCTACGCTATTTTTAATCATTGTAAGTTATGTTCAACCTTTTTAATTTAATGTCTCGTAGCTAAGTTATTATTATGCTTATTTAATCCAAATTAATCATGATGTTGGGCTAAAAATATATAAATTTGGGTAATTGGGCTTTGTACCATAATTGGGGTTTGGACAAAAGAATGACACTTGTGGAAATTAGACTATGGGCTATTAATGGGCTTTATATTTGTTTAACTAAATGATAGTTTGTTAATTTTAATATAAAGATTTACAATTGGACGTCCCTATAAATAACCATATACACTCGATCGGGCACGATGGGCAGGGTATTTATATGTACGAATAATCGTTCATTTAACCAGACACGAGAATGGATTAATAGTCACTAGAATTATTAAAACAGGGGTGAAATTATGTACAAGGATACTTGGCATAATTGATAACAAAGTATTAAACCTTGGGTTACACGCAGTCGATAACCTGGTGTAATTATTAAACAAAGTATTAAAATCTTGTTACAGTTTAAGTCCCCAATTAGTTGGAATATTTGACTTCGGATATAAGGATAATTTGACAAGGATACTCGCACTTTATATTTATGACTGATGGACTGTTATGGACAAAAACCAGACGGACATATTAAATAATCCAGGACAAAGGACAATTAACCCATGGGCATAAAATTAAAATCAACACGTCAAACATCATGATTACGGAAGTTTAAATAAGCATAATTCTTTTATTTCATATTTAATTTCCTTTATTTTATATTTAATTGCACTTCTAATTATCGCACTTTTATTTATTGTTATTTAATTGCACTTTTAATTATCGTACTTTTTAATTATCGCAATTTTATTTTATCGCACTTTTATTTATTGCAATTTCATTATCGTTATTTATTTTACGCTTTAAATTAAGTCTTTTATTTATTTAATATTTTACATTAGGTTTTAATTGCGACTAAAGTTTTAAAATCGACAAATCGGTCATTAAACGGTAAAAACCCCCTTTTATAATAATAATATTACTTATATATATATATTTGTATTTTTATAAATTAAAACTAATATAGCGTTAAGCTTTGTTTAAAGATTTTTCTCTGTGGAACGAACCGGACTTACTAAAAACTACACTACTGTACGATTAGGTACACTGCCTATAAGTGTTGTATCAAGGTTTAAGTATATCCATTCTATAAATAAATAAATATCTTGTGTAAAATTGTATCATATTTAATAGTTTTTCGTCGTAAAAATAAAGCTATTTTATATACACCTCGCATAACATCATATATTAAATTAACGAGGTATCGTTTAGTTAAAATAAAGCCCATTAATAGCCCATAGTCTAATTTCTACAAGTGTCGTTCTTTTGTCCAAACCCCAATTATGGTCTAAAACCCAATTACCCAATCTTAATATTTAGCCCAACATCATGATTACTTCGGCTTAAATAAGCATAATAATAACTTAGCTACAAGACATTAATTTAAAAAGGTTGAACATAACTTACAATGAGTATTAATCGCGTAGTGTTACACGGACAGAATTTTGACTTACAAACTTACAACATTCACTACCATAACCTTATTATTATTAAACTTAAATTAAAATTATAATTAAAATATAAATATAAATATATATTTGAGAGATAGAGAGTAGATGGATATATATTGTGTACTAAACCCGTCCGAAAAATGCTGAATTTATAGACCTGGCCAGGATTTTGGGGTCATGCGATCGCATGGGCTTCCTTTGCATTTGCCATGAGATCGCATGGAGTCTTGGGACAGCTCATAATCTTTTGTTTTTTTGTTTGCCGACGGTTTTTATTTTAATATATAAATATAATATATATATATATATATATATATATATATATATATATATATATATAATTTATAGAATTATTTATATATTATATTATATTCGTGTGCATAGTTGACTTGTAATTTTAGCTCCGTTGCGTCGCGCGTTGATAGTTGGTTCATGTCTCGATTCCGGATTTTCGAACGTCCTTGCGTACTATTTAATATCTTGTACTTTACGTTTTGCGGCTTGTACTCTTGTAATTTTGAGACGTTTCTCATCAATAAATTGAACCACTTGGATTGTACTTTGTACTTTTTAGCTTTTTGGTCATTTGCGTCTTCAAATTGTCGAATCTGTCTTTTGTCTCCACCTTTTATTATTCAAAAGAATATCACTTGTAAATAGAACAATTGCAACCAAAAGCTTGTCTTTCTTGAAGGATAATGCTATAAAATATGTGTTTGTATTTAGCATTATCAACATTCTATATGCAGTAATGCTTGAGTTAGTTATATAGGGTTGAGGTTGATTCTTAAATAATATATATACTTTGAGTTGTGATCGAGTCTGAGACATGTACACGGGTCATGATACGTATTAATTCGAATATTATATATTAAACTATATATGAATTATTGGACTGTTAACTGTGGACTATCGACTGTGAACTAATAACATTGGACAATTAAAATGAATTAAAATATTGATTATAACATATGAAACTAAACATTTCTTCAAGTTTGCCACTTGATTTCATCTTAAACATCATTTGTATCTTGACGATTACAATCTCCGTTTAAACCTTTCATGATTCTTGTAAACACCTCAACCGAGAGAATGAACCAACCGAACTACATCTACGGAAGGAAAGAATTATGTATATAGTTATACACCTGAAAACACTCGGAACCTGAGTAAACGTTTAACACGTATCTATGCTAGCTTCTTTGGCATTGTTATTTCCGAAAATAACAATGCAATTTCTTTTCAGAATAGCCAATTTTGTCACAGCTTCAACAAATCAATTTCGATTTTTCATTCGAATAAACTCTATTATAACTTTGATGTATAAGTTGCCTTTCGTCATCGTTATCGAGGAACCGTTTATATCTCAACATATTAGCAGTAAACTTACCAGCAACTCCATTATTCATTGGCTTAGGTCTTTCCGAAAAACCATTATATTTGTTCATTAAAACTCTATCATATACTCATCCGCATCTTGTAACGAGAATAGCCATACTAAATACTGAGAATCAACAATCAGTATATCGAATCTCGCATCATGTCTACAGCAACAGTTATATGTATAACACTTATCTCTTAGAATTATGATCTTTCATTCTGAAATTCTGAAGAGCACTCAGTCTACAAATCAATACTCTGAATGTTGAAAAAGCTGAATGAAGCTGCAGAAACTGTAGACAACTGTAAACGACCTTAACCATCAGAAGTTTGATGATAAAGAATGGAGTGTTGGGAACGCTCGATAGAAAATTTGGTACTGAAAAACAGATTGAGTAAACCATGAAGGAGACCAAGGCCAAATACAAGGACCATACCATATATTCAAAGAATCCAGGTAATTCTGGATTCGATGAAACCTTCAACGAATATCTTGCTCCGTACTCATGTTAAAATCTTGCGGAAAATCTTTCTTCGTCAACCATCGAACTTAGAAATTCCAAAATATCATCATAAATATCTTCGATATTTCTGAAGATATTTTCATAAATATTGTCGTCCGAAATTATTTATCTCTTCGTGCTATCTATATTACATCATAAAGGAAACTACTTTAGTTTCTAAAATTCGAGTTTGAATTATGAATGATTTTGAAGTAGTGTTGGAAATTGATGCATGAGTTAGTATAATATAATGACACTTGATCAACGTGGTTAGATTACAGTAAGTCATGCTGAGTTTCTAATGGAACATGATGATTCACAGATCATAACGTCATCATGTGCATGTTACATAACTCTTTCATTCTGCTTAACTTCTGAACATATCAAGAAAGTATATTCTTGATAGTTCTATTCTCAGTGATTCGGGTAATTTGACAAATCAAATCGTGCTAATTCATTCTTCCTTGTTTAGAACATGATGTTTATCCGAAATTCCATACTTACGAATTATGGACCGTTACTCTCTTTACTAGAAGTTGGGAGGATAATATAAAGGCAAAGAGCTCCAAAAGATAAGAGAAAATATAAAGCCCAATAACAACACGGAGGTTACAAACCGTGAATATTAATACGAATAGCAATATAACGACACGGTAGAATTAAGAATAGTATCACCCCAAGGTAATAGTAGAAGTATACAGATTTTTCTTGTGGAAGATTGAAAAGAAGGATGACAGAAATGATAATTAGGAAAATATCAAGGATTAGAACGGGATTAAGTATTTTCAAAATATTTTGGATGTATGAACTAAGAAGGAAAGTATAGGAATGGTGAGAATAATGGAACGAAAGAGTTTAATTTATAATGGGAATATCAGACAGAGTAAATCGAGGCAGATCACCGTAATTAATTATAGAGATCTTAATTTCCTTACTCGCCGAAGAATCAAATCTTTTAAATTTCGAAGATTTTCTTTGAATCCCTTAAATTCCAGAATTCAACCTAGACAATGTCAAAAGTTAAGACGAATCTTTACTTTTCCTATTTCAATCTTTTGTGATAGCTTCATTCGTACTCTTCGAATAATCAAATTATTTTATCCATCTTACTCAATGATGATAAAACTCTATTTATCAACTCATATTCGTCATGAAAACAATTTTATTGTTAGCCATGACCACCTCACTCTAATTTTGGGACGAAATTTCTTTAACGGGTAGGTACTGTGACGACCCGGAAATTTTTGACCAAATTTAAACTTAATTTTTATATGATTTCGACACGATAAGCAAAGTGTGTAATGTTAAGTCTCGAAAATTTTAGAACTATGTTCATATAACCAATTATCCTCTGACTGTGCTCGACGATTCACGAACAATTACTTGTAAATCGATATGCATATATTTAAAAATATATATATATATATATATATATATATATATATATATATATATATATATATATATATATATATATATATATATATATATATATATATATATATATATATATATATATATATATATATATATATATTTGTATATAATAATATGAAATAGTATATATCGAAATTGTTATAATTAATTTTGTAAAAATAATAATAATATATAAAAAGTATCTATATATAAATAAAATATATATAATATATATATACATATTTTGTAATTTCGAAGTTATTTAGTAAGCAAAGGTAACGCTCAATTTTCTTTCGATTGATAGTAAGCGAGTTAAAAAGAAACTTATGTAATTTTAGATAAACGGTGATCCGAAAATGAGTTTTATAAATCACAAACTTATTAAAAATAGATTTTGGAAATATTTGTTGAATTTTAAAACTTTTGATATTTTACTTGAGGTTGAGAGTGAATAATTAATGTAAATTTTATTTAATAAATCAATGATCGAATTTTATTCCATAATGACCTAAATAAATAAAGGAATTTAATTTAAAAATTTGGAATTTATCCAAAGACTTTTATCCGCCACTATATTAATCATGGGGTACGATGTAGCACTCAGTTGAAACTGTCGGTAAGATGAAACATGAATGAGGCTGCTAACTTATTAATTTCACACGTTTATGTACATTCATTATATATTCTATTCTCATTTGCTTTAACTTGATCCATAATTGAAATTATTAAAGTGATGTACTGTGTTTAATTGAAATATTGTGGCTAATTGATAATTAGTGTACTCATTGCCTTTTTCCTTACACGTACAAGAAGATATATATGTATATCACTTATATATGCATATGATATTTCATATTCACCACATTACAATCTTTATCCATCTCCTTCCTTATCAACTACCACATACTCATCACCAAGAACACCCAACAATAAACCACCATAACTAACTCCGGTCACCTGATAGATTATGTTCCTGGATTCAGTCGATCAAACCCAACACCCACAATCTATCATTTACTGTTTTTTGTTTCTATTCTGTTAAACACCATTCAACCACCATCAAGAACCTGCAAATGGTAATATTTTTACTCGATTACTATAGTTACTATATATCTATCGTTTCTGCTTCTACTCGCACAACACAACCCACCACCAACAAAGACCCATGCTAGCTTTCTGCTGCATTTTATCACCATCAGACACAACCATCGCCACCTTTCTTCATAATTAAACCCACATGATAACCATCATTCGACCACCTTGAGACCACCACTTAGTACCATCTTTACATCATCAAACTAACCGCCACTATTACCTCTATTATTTATTTTATTTTTATGCTCCTGCTCCACCATTCTTACCATCCTCTTCAACCCTCAAGGACATCACCAAACTATTATTTTCGTTGCTAAACATAGAACACACCAAAACCCACTCTTTTTTTGAGCAATCATTCGGCAACCACCATCGACGAGACACCATCATTCATCACCTCTTTTGATGGTTTCGTTGTTCATCTCCAACCCAAACCAAAACCGTCACCCATTTAACTACCTTTAAACCACCATCACGATCGAACATCGCCAACCTACGATCTCCGTGAACCACCCCAGTCAACCTTCCATCACTATCACCCACATATGGACTAGCTTGAAATCCACCCAAAAACATTCATGAAACTGCATTTTCTCGTTGATCGTTCATAGTACACTTCTGCCATTATATTTTTTTTGTTTTGTTTTCCTTCGTGACCCAAAACCACACACATCACCCCTCCATCTCTTCCTCTCTCGCACTTCTATTTTTTTAAAAACGCCACTACTATACTCGAACACCTTTTGTTTCTTGTTTCTTTTCGTTGCAAAGCACCATTCAAACACCTCCGATTTGCTACTGCTACTATTCTGTTTTTCTGTTTCCTGTCTTCGTTTCCTTGTTCTGCTACTTCTTCGACTACAACTGCTATTACTTCCTTCTGTTCGTTTAATATTGAATCAACATGATGATTAATAATGATATTAAATATAAGGTGAGATTTAAGACATTAAATATAGGACTAGATTGCCGACAGTTTCTAAAACAATGGAATTGTTTATTGAGAACAAAACTTCTTTTGCAAGTGGACTAATGGCTCTATGTATTATTACACGTTCCTTTCATTTCTTTTGGATTAATGCAAAAGCCAATTAGACGTGGAGTTTAGATAAATCATTTAGTTTCCACGTATCAAATGACGGAACATAAAATAATATGGTGGGATTCGGTTAGGCCCGACTTTAATTGGGTGGACATTTGTTTTCCTCGAGTGGCCAACAAATAATCACCTCTTGGGCCACGTTAGTTGGACTACTATTAAACTTCTTGAAAATAACAACCTTTAACATGCACTATTAGATAGAAAAAAATGCACACCTCAGAGTTAGATTGGTAACGAAAATGAACACGATGAGATAAGTGATAATAATGATACGGGATGATGGTGACGAGATGAGGTATGATAACGGTGTTAAATGATACATGATACATGATACATGATGAAGACGATGATGAAAGAGGACGATGAGGTGTAATGATATCACGATATCATTAATAAAGGAAAACGATTATGATCATAATGATAATGGTTATGATGAGTGATGAAGTTTGGCGATCGATATTGAAGATAAGGATGATGATGATATATGATGAAGGTGCATGGTGATGAGGAGTGTTAATATTGATACATGAAATCATGATTTTGATATAATTGTGATAAAGATGATGATGGAAAATGAAAATGAAAACGATAATAATAACTAAGATGATACATGTTAAATATAATTAGGCAGTGATATTAGTCAGATAAGCAAGGCAGAGGGAATGGTTTAGGAGTGGTTCGGGTTAGCGGGACGTCGCGGGTTTAACCCGAACTTGGGCATTTTTTTAAGGGCTACTTCTTTGAGGTAGTATTACAATTACCATTATTATTATTGTTATTACTATTATTATTATTATTATTATTATTATTATTATTATTATTATTATTATTATTATTATTATTATTATTATTATTATTATTATTATTATTATTATAAGTATTATTATTATAAGTATTATTATTAAGTATTATCATTAAGGTTATTATTAGTAGTAGTATTATGATTAAAGTCATTATTATTATTATTATTATTATCATTATTATTATTGTCACTATTTTAGTATTAAAAATTAATTACTTTAATAAATAAAGGACATTTATGTAAAAATATGTTGTACATCTATATAATATTAAATACTATCTTGTTTTAATAAAATGTTATTATAAATAAGTTACAAATAGTATATAAATATATTTTAAATTAAATCATATATATAAATAGTAAATCTTAATACATAACTAAATATATATAAATTTGTTTGATTACGATTATATGTATTAATATACATAAATGATATAGGTTCGTGAATCCGAGGCCAACCCTGCATTATTCAGTATCGACGTTTGAATATTTTTACTACAAAATATTGTATTGTGAGTTTCATTTGCTCCCTTTTTAAATGCTTTTGCAATATATATTTTTGGGACTGAGAATACATGCGCTTTTATAAATGTTTTACGAAATAGACACAAGTAATCGAAACTACATTATATGGTTGAATGATTGAAGCCGAATATGGCCCTTTTACTTGGTAGCCTAAGAATTAGTAAACCGATTTACTAATTGACGCGATCCTAAAGATAGATCTATTGGGCGTAACAAACCCCATCCAAAGTACCACATGCTTTAGCACTTCGATGTTGTTTTATCATGTTCGATGGATGTCCCGGAATGATAGGGGATATTCTTATATGCATCTTGTTAATGTCGGTTACCAGGTGTTTAATCCATATGAATGATTTTTGTCTCTATGCACGGGAAGTATATTTATGAGAAATGGAAATAAAAATCTTGTGGTCTATTAAAATGATGAAAATGAATGATTATGATAAACTAATGAACTCACCAACCTTTTAGTTGACACTTGAAAGCATGTTTATTCTCAGGTATGAAAGAAATCTTCCGCTGTCCATTTGCTCATATTAGAGATATTACTTGGAGTCATTCATGACATATTACAAAAGACGTTGCATTCAAGTCATTGAGTTCATCAAGATTATTATTAAGTCAATTATAGTTGGATATATTATGAAATGGTATGCATGCCATCAACTTTCGATGTAATGAAAGATTGTCTTTTCAAAAACGAATGCAATGTTTGTAAAATGTATCATATAAAGGTCAAGTACCTCGCAATGTAACCAAATGTAATGTATTCATCCAGATGGATTAGGACGGGTCATCTCAGTGTAAGTTTCTACTCACATTTAAGATTACAAGGTTTGTTTTCTAAACGTTGTTTACCCAAGTAACCTACTTGACTCGGCCCCAATTTCTTATTTTGCGATGTCGGAACTTCTATATGAGTTACCGTAATGTAATCCCGGTCATTACATTACGCTATCTCACATTTCCATTCGACAACACTCCATAAGTTCAAGATGGCGTAGTCAACTTAATTTAGTTAAATCTGGCTTCGTGTGTACGTATGTGTTTCGTGATATAGTATATTTAGTCCAACTCCATGTTGTACGGTATAAGGCGTATATGTATGTAGTGTAATGTGTAGCCCTACATGTAGCATTGTGAAGTAAATAGTGCAGGTATGGTGTATAAAAGTCGTCTGAGACACACGGCTATAGACTAGACTTCACTAATGCGCCCTACGGTTAGACACACTAATGTATCCTAGTTTCCCAATAGCCACAGCTCTGATACCATATGTAATACCTTACATTTAGGGTAAAACCCACCCAGTGCCTTTCCTGCGAACAATGTGACCACCGAGCTTACCTCAGACACTGATTTTACGGCCCGCGTTTCTGCCAAACTGCCAACCATCCTCTTTCTTTGCAAGGGATCGCAAGGGGTAAGAGCATATGCTTCGTCACAGGTTATACTGTGAGAACCCCCTCTACGACTAACTCGCCCAAAGTCATTTCCGTTAAACGAACCTGAATCCTAGGAACGTTAACCGGTCGTTGCTTTGGACGCAGTTAAACCTGGATCTGATACCATATGTAACACTCCGTCAAAAATCCCTTTAATGGAATATTAACTCTGGTCCCAGTGTTTGGCTTGACTTCTACATAACAGCAATATTCTACAGCGGAAGCAATTAATACCTGAGAAAAAAACACGCAAAACGGATCAACAATAATGTTGAGTGAATCTACAGGTTTTAGGTAAACAATACAGTATGTTTAAGAAATAACATTTCGAAAATGTTTATTAGTGGAAGGCTACCAAGGTTTAATGTTATAGTTTGTAGACAACACCGTTTCCCTGTTTCAAAAGTTTGTTGACACTACCATGTCAAGTTTCAATCACTTGTAGACAATACCATATCAAGTTTCAAATATTCGTAGACAATACCATGTCAAGTTTTATCTCATTTGTTCGTAAACCACAGTTTTAAATAACATTGTATAGTATCTGAAAAACAGTTATTAGAAAAATAGTTTAGTTTCCTTGACCACGAGATTTTACAAGTACAACCCCAAGTTGCAAAATGTTTGCATAATCTGAGCACCTGAATACTAGCAATGACCCGAGTATAGAAACCACTATACCCGCCCTTACCTCGTAAAAATGTTATACACTTGTTCGAGCGTATTTAATGTTCAAAGTAAATGCACCACAGTTAATATTGTAGGGTGAGGTTGTCAACCTAACGGATCCGTCCATCTAAATTGTGCGTACACTGATGGTATTAAAATTATTCAAGCTAGAGGCTTTGTGAACAAACTCAATATGTATATATAGTACTCATGTCAATACAAAAGCATTCGAAAATGTAAATATAACAGCATGTATTCTCATCCCTGAAAACATGTAAAAAGTGGGACTGTAGACTCACCTTTGAATAAAGCTCGGATTGAAAGACAAAACTTGTACGGATTATAGCTGAGTAATGCAACCTAAGTATACATATTTAGGTCAGTCAATATATGTATCTTAAATGAGTGTGGTTTCCCAGTATAAGTTGTCTCATTGCTCGACTCGATGCGTTTCAAAGTAAAAGTCAACTATATCATGCAAGTCAAACAAAGTCAGCCGAAGTCAAACCGAAAGTCAAACTTGGTCAATGTGGTCAACTAAAGTCAACATCAGTAGGTTCATGTCAAATGTTGGTCAACATTTCAAACCTAAGTCAAACAACACGTTTTAGGTCATAAATGGTCACTTTCACAATTTCAGTTTATCGTTGTGCACAAAGTTCATGTACATGTAGCAAACTTAGCATATTATCTCATAGAAGAAAATTCAAGTAAACATGGAAAACTCCAGATAATAAGTATACTCAAAATCGATTCCAAAAAGTCTGGCCAGGGTCTCATACGATAATTAAAAGTTAGGAATCAGAAGAGGTACATTTGTAGTTTATCAAGTCCGTTTCTTACCGCGCACTGATTTCGTTTTGCCTATAACCAGAGCTAGGGACATGAAATTGACACAAGGTTAGTGACCATAGTTCAAGGACAAGTCAAACTAACACATATAAAAAGTTGAACAATTTTTGTGTAGCCAATTTGTACAGTTTATTCGTGCAAGTTGAATGTTCAGTTTTTCAGCTCAATTCAGAAGTTACACAAAGTATGGCTCTATTGTGCCCAATGTATAAGGTTTCAGAGATTGAAATTAACTAACCATAAGTCAAATATTATGTTAAGTTTCATTTTACAGAAGCATACATGCTAAATCAATAAACACAAATCACAGAGTATAAAACATAGAGCAATTTGCAGATTCGATTCTAGTTTAGCCAGCCACATTCGTACACAATTATCCGAAGATCTAGATACAATTAGACTATGATATCTGCATGAAAGGTGGAGTAATTTTTGTGTACATTTCAAATATGCAAAGCTTTAGACACAAAAGTTAACACATTTTATCATACAAGGCTGTTTTCATGCAAGTGTTGTATAATTCTACTTTTACACTAAATCAAGCATATCTCGGGTTATACATAAGCAAACGACATGATATCCTAGTGTAACTTGAGTGTTTTTAAATTATATTTCAAGTGGTATAAGTTTCACATGCCAATTCGTGGTCTATAAAACCTAGATTTCTGATTACACACAAAAACCCAACGTTAATTTCAAATGGACATAACTTGATCATCCGGAAACGAAATCAAGCGAATCCAAAACCTAAAATCAATAGTTTTTCGCAAGGAATCTAATTATCACATAATATCATTCATTTGAAAAATCAAAATTCTCTGATCATGCCACAAACAATTCGGTTTTCCCAACAAACAACCAAAACGAGTAATCTATCGCATCCAACATTCATCAAACTTCAAGACTTGAGCAATAGACATCATCTACTATGAAATACCAATAAAAATATGATTTTAAAAATTAGGGTTCATGTGATTATACCTTTGATCCCCAAATTGTTTATATCAATGCGTAGCTAGCGTTGTGAATTACAATTCTCGTGTTGAAGGCTAGGGCTAAAGATTAAAATTGAGTGGTGATATTGCGGAGGTGATGGTCGATGATGGGATGGCCATGGGAGGCTGTCGACTGGATAAAAAAAAAGATGGAGGGATTATGCAGTAGTTAGGGAACTTAGGCCCTAAATGTCCACAAATTATACTTAATTCCCTAAAGTTGCAAAAATTAAAATAAAAAGGGGTGGGGATGGGGCAATAGGCCGAATGGCCCATGGGGTGAGTCCCCGGGCTCGTGTTTTGCAAAAGCGCGTACTCGTGGCTCGTTTCAAGTGCCGTTTAGACGTACCGAAGGCCCGGAACGATCGTTAAAACGCAACCAATCGTTTAATTTATTAAAACCCAATAAATTAATTATTTTTAAAAAGTTAATAATTAATAAATTAACTATTAAATAAACCCGAGCGTTTCGTTGCTCAAAAAGCAGTTATCAAAACCATATCGTTTTTATCTTATTTCATTATCCGAAATATTTGTTCGTATTAATATCAACCCATATTAAATATTGTAACCCTCCAGGGATCAAGTACGTATTTATTACACATAAACACATAAAAGTCAAGTAATCGTCGTTAAATAAACTAACGAAAGGTTAACGGAAGTAACGGAAAAAGCAGGGTTGTAACAAAAACACTTTCTTAACTATTAAGAGGATAATTGTTCTGTAATATTCTTCTTAAATCGTATCCAGTACACTTACCAAATAAGTACTCGTATATTGGAGTTTTTGTTAATGTTAAACGATAAAAAGTTGATTTAATTGATTGATATGGTTTATTAAAATTGATTATCAAATAAGTTATTTTCATTCAGAACTAAATTCATTCAGAGACTCTGAGCCATTCAGAATATGAACCATTCAGCGGTAAATCATTTAGTTTTATCAAACGCACCCTTAAAACATATGGTAAAATGGAGTCAATGAGATATGAAATATGGGTTCTAGATAATAGAATTTGGGCCCATTAGTTATGGACCAAAGCAGCGTGATTTCAATGTGTACGGGGTTGTGTTATCATGGAAAGCATAAATATTTCTATTTCTATTTTCTATATTATTTCTATATAAATATTAATGGAAATATTAAATGTAAATCTAATCTAAATTAGTAAGTATAAAGGTAGATCCATATATCTAATTGTTAGCAAGAAAATATGCAAGTGATATGATCAATGATAAATGAATTAATTCCGTTCTATGGCTATGTTATAGTAGGTTTGTTATCAGGGTTGGGTGGATGATTAATTGTTTCAATTCTGCCATGATTACCGGATTAAGATTAAGTTTCTAATTAATTAGTGGATGGTTAATTGATTCAATTCTATCATGATTATCGGATTAAGAATACTATGGGCGGTTTGACTGAATATAAACCTAACTATATACTTATCATATTATTAAAGAAAAATTTATTTGATTAACATCAAATTTTTAGAATGAACCAAAACCAAAATAAAAATCAAATTTAATTTAATTTTGGTTTGATTTTTTCCGGTTTCATTTGATTCATTTTCTATCTTCAAATATTTGTATTCCAAATTAAGTTTACTAAAAACATAAAAACATATGGTAAAATAGAGGGAGTCAGTGAGATATGAAATGTGGGCTTTACAAGATAAGAATTTGGGCCCATTAGTTAGGGACCAAAGCTGCGTGATTTCAATGTATACGGGGTATGTTATCATAGAAAGCATTAATATTTTTAGGGGTGTGCATGGTAAAAAAAAAAAAATCGAGGACTGGACAGAACCGGATTGAGGAGTTTCGGTACGGTCAATGATCCTTAAATTTTATATTATTTGGTCCTCGGTACGGGACGTGCCGAACCCGAAAAAACGAGAAACTGACCCGACCGAAATATTTACATTTTATCCATCTATAATTTAACAAATAGTCTCTACTATTATTGTCTTCTTATTTTATTTATTCATGTTGTGTTTGTTCAACCATCAAATAGAAAGAGTAACACTTTAAGATGATGTTTTCATTCGTCTTTTTAATCATTGTTTCGAGGTTATTGCATACACTTCTCCATTTCTCCATGTAGTTGTGCTTTATTATGTACTCTGTTAATAATATTTATAATTATAGTCTAGTTTTTTTATTTATTTAAAACACCTATAGGATGATATATATTTTGCATGTCAAAATGAAAATAGACGATTTTGCTACCTCTCTTAGAAAGTAGACCGGGTGTAATCGCAATTCTAGCAGTCAATGATGAGTGTACTCAAGTGGGACGGTTCTTTTTCGGTAACCGAACCGAAAATCATGGAACCGAACCTAACCGAACCAAAATTATTTGATATGGTCCTTGGTACGACTTTATTCATTAATTTAGGACTCGGGACGGAATCAAACCGAATTATTTTGAGACGGAACCGTACCATGCGCAGGCCTAAATATTTTGGGACGGAACTGTACCGAATTATTAGGTGTTTAATGGTTAAGAGAGTATTTCAACTCTGAATGGTCCAGTACCGAATTTTGAATCATTTAGCACCATATGTCATTTAGAGATCAGAAACAAACACGCTGAATACCGAATGGTTCAGCGTTCAACGCTGAATCATTTCATTAATAAACAAACAAACGCACCGTTAGTTACCAAGTATTTCATAACCAAGAAAATAAAAAAGTTACACTCTTTACTACATATGTATAAAACCCAACACTCTAAAGAATCACTCTAAACTCTCGTCAAATCTCAAAAATCGTCGCGGAACTCTAGAACACCATTCTCAACATTGGATACCGAGAAATTATGGAGACCAATAGTTCATGAGTACCAAACGTTTCTGGGCATGGGTGTATTTCAGTGTACAAGTCTGCACAATTTAAAGAGTGAAGAAATGGTTCTATCAAAAAAGAACACACCACTATAACAGGGGCGACTCTACGTTAAAGTCCGTAAAGTTACGGGACACCACTAGTTTAAAAATTTTGTGTAGAAAATACTCTTTAAATTATATAGGACACCACTAATTTAACTACAGGATCTCATATATTCATCGAATTTATATTTTTTTCTTTGAATTATATAGGACACCACTAAATTTAACTACTCGAACCACATATATTTTTCGAATTTGTAGTTTTTTTTTTAATGTAAACAACCACTAAAATAGCATTCAAATATAACTAGTACTAAAAAAATTTCGAGAAGCTGTTGAATTCTGATTCTGAAATCGCTACTGCAGACTGAAGTATAGTATGAGAACAACAAAATAAATAACTGTAAACAAACCAGATTCCATGTGATGAGCCCATACAGCAGTTCATGTGACCAGCCCAAACAGCAGTGGTCACACTCATTGCATGAATTCTGTCTCCCTACGGAATCATGAAGGGTTGATTAAATAAGAAACATGGGAAACTTGGACCACCTCATTCTTGTTAATTGTGTGTCAAAAAACCACTAGTTTTTTTTTTTTGTGTTTTTGCTATTTTGCCAATAACCACGATAGTTCGTTTAAGAGTTAATGATACCGCAACCCGCATGCGCACCCCATATGTATGCGGGCACTCACTATTGTGCGTATGCGTGTGCTTGTGTGCGGTATGCGGATTCGTATCTAATGCCTTTGTTTTCGGTACAACGATTTCTTGGCTATCAAGTAAATATCTTTTTATAATTACATCCGCGATTCGGGGGAGTTTGTTATGGAAAGGATTGCCAATATCTCGGATGGTTCTAGAATTAGGGTTTGCCTATATATACAAACCCTAACTATCATTCTAAACATCATCACGTTACGTAACCATCATCTGCTACACGTCTTAAGTATCCAACATCATCTAGCATCTTCTCAAGGTTAACAGGTTAGTTTCTTGATTAACTAGCACCTACGACCTTACTTGGGGCCTTCAGGTCGACGACCTGTCATCGAAGGTGGACTTAATCACTTGGTCACCCCGCCGACATCATCATGAAGGCCAGGGTTATTCACGGTAACCGGACCGGAGAGCCTCGTTCTAAGATCCTTAAACCCCAATAACGTATTGAGCAGGCATGTTAAACCCTATGGTAAAAATATGCATGATCAAGTGGTGCTTTCATTGAGAGTCGAATTAGTTCAAGACTGTTTAATTGCTTTCTCTTTTAAAAGGTTATGAATTATAAGGCTTATTGTTCATGAAATTTTTTGAATTTTTTCTTTTAACAGTATCATGACTTCCGGGGACTCGTCGGAACGTACTCAAACGGATAATCAAAAAACACCATCTGGCAGTCAGCATACGCAGGCTATGACTGGGGCGGGATACGCGCCATATCTTCCACCTGTATCCGGCGAGCCTTTTCAGAGGTATAAGCCGATATATCCAGATGGGATTACATCGCCAAGGGCAAACTCGCCAGTTACCACCACGCGGTTGGATTTTTCCGAAGTGGATCTAAGGGTCATCTTGGTAGGCACTAGCGGTGAAACAGTAGGCCCGCACGTAGTATGCTGCGGCCAGGTACCTATTTATAGTACCACGGTTTCAATTCCTCTGCAGACGCGGAGTGTTCAGCAGAATTCATCGTTTACACCGTTGCAACCTTGGCAACCACCGCGTCCAATTTCGTAGTTTTTGACTCCTGCGGATGCGCAGGCATTACTTAATAGTTGGGGGTTCGGTGTCATTCCGGATGCCAATTCTCATTGGACGCCGATAACCGCAGAACAGCAAAGCACTGCGCATACGGTTGGGCTTATAGCGGCATATCCTCAGGTCTCACAGGCATCTGCGCCACAGGTTTCGGCACCTTTTTAGATACCCGTATACTCTGCGCCGGCAAGCCTGCCTTCTTTTCCAAATCAGCCTTGGTTGTATCTGTAGTGACCCGAACTTTTCCATGTTTATATATATATATTAAATGAAATTGTTATTTACATGATTAAGTGTTTCCAACATGTTAAGCAATCAAACTTGTTAAGACTTGATTAATTGAAATAGGTTTCATATAGACAATTGACCACCCAAGTTGATCGGTGATTCACGAACGTTAAAACTTGTAAAAACTATACGATGACATATATACGGTTACATATATAGTTAACATGATTTTATTATAAGTATGTATCTCATTAGGTATTTTAACAATGAGTTATATACATAAAAATGAGACTATTAATTTAAGAAACTCGAAAACGATATATATAACGATTATCGTTATAACAACGTCTTACTAGGTACATATGAATCATATTAAGATATTGATACACTTGGTTAATTATGTTAAATGATAAGTAAATATATTATTAAGTGTATTAACAATGAAATACATATGTAAAAATAAGACTACTAACTTAATGATTTCGAAACGAGACATATATGTAACGATTATCGTTGTAACGACATTTAACTGTATATATATCATACTAAGATATATTATATATCATAATATCATGATAATATAACAATTTAACATCTCATTTGTTATAATAAACAATGGGTTAACAACATTCAACAAGATCGTTAACCTAAAGGTTTCAAAACAACATTTACATGTAACGACTAACGATGACTTAACGACTCAGTTAAAATGTATATACATGTAGTGTTTTAATATGCATTCATACACTTTTGAAAGACTTCAAGACACTTATCAAAATACTTCTACTTAACAAAAATGCTTACAATTACATCCTCGTTCAGTTTCATCAATAATTCAACTCGTATGCACCCGTATTCGTACTCGTACAATACACAGCTTTTAGATGTATGTACTATTGGTATATACACTCCAATGATCAGCTCTTAGCAGCCCATGTGAGTCACCTAACACATGTGGGAACCATCATTTGGCAACTAGCATGAAATATCTCATAAAATTACAAAAATATGAGTAATCATTCATGACTTATTTACATGAAAACAAAATTACATATCCTTTATATCTAATCCATACACCAACGACCAAAAAAACCTACAAACACTTTCATTCTTCAATTTTCTTCATCTAATTGATCTCTCTCAAGTTCTATCTTCAAGTTCTAAGTGTTCTTCATAAATTCCAAAAGTTCTAGTTTTATAAAATCAAGAATACTTCCAAGATTGCAAGTTTACTTCCAAGTTTTCTAAATCCATTCCAAGTAATCATCCAAGATCAAGAAACCTTTGTTACTTACAGTAGATTATCTTTCTAATACAAGGTAATAATCATATTCAAACTTTGATTCAATTTCTATAACTATAACAATCTTATTTCGAGTGGAAATCTTACTTGAAATTGTTTTCGTGTCATGATTCTGCTTCAAGAAGTTTCAAGCCATCCAAGGATCCTTTGAAGCTAGATCTATTTTTCTCATTTCCAGTAGATTTAACCAAGGAACTTGAGGTAGTAATAATATTCATAACATCATTCGATTCATACATATAAAGCTATCTTATTCGAAGGTTTAAACTTGTAATCACTAGAACATAGTTTAGTTAATTCTAAAGTTGTTCGCAAATAAAAGTTAATCCTTCTAACTTGACTTTTAAAATCAACTAAACACATGTTCTATATCTATATGATATGCTAACTTAATGATTTAAAACCTGGAAACACGAAAAATACCGTAAAACTGGATTTACGCCGTCGTAGTAACACAGCAGGCTGTTTTGGGTTAGTTAATTAAAAACTATGATAAACTTTGATTTAAAAGTTGTTATTCTGGGAAAATGATTTTTATTATGAACATGAAACTATATCCAAAAATTATGGTTAAACTCAAAGTGGAAGTATGTTTTCTAAAATAGTCATCTAGACGTCGTTCTTTCGACTGAAATGACTACCTTTACAAAAAAGACTTGTAACTTATTTTTCTGACTATAAACCTATACTTTTTATATTTAGATTCATAAAATAGAGTTCAATATGAAACCATAGCAATTTGATTCACTCAAAACGGATTTAAAATGAAGAAGTTATGGGTAAAACAAGATTGGATAATTTTTCTCATTTTAGCTACGTGAAAATTGGTAACAAATCTATTCCAACCATAACTTAATCAACTTGTATTGTATATTATGTAATCTTGAGATACCATAGACACGTATACAATGTTTCGACCTATCATGTCGACACATCTATATATATTTCGGAACAACCATAGACACTCTATATGTGAATGTTGGAGTTAGCTATACAGGGTTGAGGTTGATTCCAAAATATATATAGTTTGAGTTGTGATCAATACTGAGATACGTATACACTGGGTCGTGGATTGATTCAAGATAATATTTTTCGATTTATTTCTGTACATCTAACTGTGGACAACTAGTTGTAGGTTACTAACGAGGACAGCTGACTTAATAAACTTAAAACATCAAAATATATTAAAAGTGTTGTAAATATATTTTGAACATACTTTGATATATATGTATATATTGTTATAGGTTCGTGAATCAACCAGTGGCCAAGTCTTACTTTCCGACGAAGTAAAAATCTGTGAAAGTGAGTTATAGTCCCACTTTTGAAATCTAATATTTTTGGGATGAGAATACATGCAGGTTTTATAAATGATTTACAAAATAGACACAAGTACGTGAAACTACATTCTATGGTTGAATTATCGAAATCGAATATGCCCCTTTTTATTAAGTCTGGTAATCTAAGAATTAGGGAACAGACACCCTAATTGACGCGAATCCTAAAGATAGATCTATTGGGCCTAACAAACCCCATCCAAAGTACCGGATGCTTTAGTACTTCAAAATTTATATCATATGCGAAGGGTGTCCCGGAATGATGGAGATATTCTTATATATGCATCTTGTTAATGTCGGTTACCAGGTGTTCACCATATGAATGATTTTTATCTCTATGTATGGGATGTGTATTGAAATATGAAATCTTGTGATCTATTGTTACGATTTGATATATATAGGTTAAACCTATAACTCACCAACATTTTTGTTGACGTTTAAAGCATGTTTATTCTCAGGTGAATACTAAGAGCTTCCGCTGTTGCATACTAAAATAAGGACAAGATTTGGAGTCCATGTTTGTATGATATTGTGTAAAAACTGCATTCAAGAAACTGATTTTGATGTAACATATTGGTATTATAAACTATTATGTAATGGTCGTGTGTAAACAGGATATTTTAGATTATCATTATTTGATAATCTACGTAAAGCTTTTTAAACCTTTATTTATGAAATAAAGGTTATGGTTTGTTTTAAAAATGAATGCAGTCTTTGAAAAACGTCTCATATAGAGGTCAAAACCTCGCAACGAAATCAATTAATATGGAACGTTTTTAATCAATAAGAACGGGACATTTCAGTTGGTATCAGAGCGTTGGTCTTAGAGAACCAGAAAATTTGCATTAGTGTGTCTTATCGAGTTTGTTAGGATGCATTAGTGAGTCTGGACTTCGACCGTGTTTTCTTTAAAAATGATTGCTTAACATTTTTGTTGGAAACTATATATTATTAACATGTATATATTATGTGATATATTAATCTCTTAACATGTTTGATATTGTGTGATAGATGTCTACCTCTAGCACAAATCCCATTGACTCACCTAATAATAACGAAGAGTCGAATATATATTGGACTGATTCACAAGTTCCCGAAGAAGAACCGGAAGAAGAATCAGAACCGAAAGAAGAATCAGAACCGGAAGAGGAGGAACCGGAGGAGGAAATAGAACCGGTGGGGGAAATAATAAAACGGTTAAGTAAAAGAAAATCCTCAACCAACCGACCAAGGTTAATTATGGTCAATGGTGTTTCCGCCAAGGAAGCAAAATATTGGGAGGATTACCAATTCTCCGATGATTCGGATTCCGACGAGAATTCCGATGATGTTATAGAAATTACCCCAACTGAATTTAAAAAGGCAAAAGAAAATAATAAGGGAAAGGGCATAAAAATAGAGAAATCTAATTCCAACCCTGATGAACTTTATATGTATCGTCAACCCCCGAAGCCCTTAATTTGTAACAATGACCCGGGAACCTCTAAACCACCAGGTTTTTCTAAACCGTTGTGGAAAACGACAACTCGTATTAGGGGAACATCATATATCCCTAGAAACTTGGCAAAACGAACCAAAACCGAAGAAGAAGAAGAAACGAGCGAGTCGGAATAAGATAGTTGTATTCGTGTGGTGTAATATATGTAATATAGTGTGCTTATGCTTTATGATATATGTAAAAATTGCTTGTATTAATAAGTATTTTTTTTATGAATCTAACTCTTGTCTATTTTACAGTATAAAAACACAAAATGGATAGACAACCCAATATTTTAAGAGACCTACCCGGAGACATGATTGATGAAATCTTGTCTAGAGTCGGTCAGAATTCTTCGGCACAACTATTTATGGCGAAATCAGTTTGTAAGACATTCGAAGAACGTTCCAAGAATGTCTTGGTTTATAAGAGACTTTCGTTTGAAAGATGGGGGATATCACATTGGGAAACCCATAAGTTACGATGTGTTTACTTTGACGCATATATTGCGGGGAACCCAAATGCTATTTTACGCAACGGGTTAAGAAATTATTTTGACTCAATGTATCCGAATATAGGACTTCATGATTTAGAAAAAGCGGCTAACATGCAACATAAAGAAGCATGTTATGCTTACGGGTTAGTAATGTTCGCTTCTCACCAAAGTGAGAAAAAGAACATCGGGCCACAACTATTAAACAAAACGTTCCCACAAGTGACGGAGTCGGTAATTGGGGTAAGAAATGAGGTTTTTAGGTTATTACGAGACTGTTGGTCATTACGTAACCCTCGTCCCTTTGACGACGTTACAACACGCTGTCTTATCAACGGCCATAACGGTTATGTTCCACAAGACCAAGGATGGGAAGTAGTCCTAGTAAAACCAGAATGCATGACTTGTTTCTGGACGTATGAATTACGTGTCTTTATTGCCTTTGCTGAACGACTTGTGTACTAGCTAGAATTATCTTCACAACTATCTTGTATCAAAGTTATTGTGTGCTATATTTCATGCTTTATGTAAAATAAGCGGTATTGTAAGTTTGTAAAATATTGTATAAAAGTTTGAACGGGAAATATTATTATAATCAGTTTTTCATATAGAATTGTAGTAGTTGAATTGTATATTAGCTACTAAGTATGAACTTAACGGGTAGGTACTACCCGAATTTAAACTTATAAAACACTAATATGAAGAAAAAGCTTTTATAAATGAGTTCATATTATGTTACGAAATACTATTAACTACTCTTAATATTCTGTATGATTAACTTGATCCATTTGACTATTTTGAAGGAAATGGCACCGACTACTCGACACACCGTGAATATGAATGAAGAGGAATTCTGTACTTTTCTAGCTTCAAACATAGCCGCAGTACAGGCTGCGCTACATACCAACAATAACCTTGGATCTAGCAGTACAGGAAATCGTGTAGGATGCACCTACAAAGAATTCACTGCCTGCAAACCTTTGGAATTTGATGGAACCGAAGGACCGATCGGATTTAAACGGTGGACCGAGAAGGTCGAATCGGTGCTTGCCATAAGTAAGTGTACTGAAGAGGACAAAGTGAAGTACGCTACGCATACCTTCACAGGTTCTGCATTAACATGGTGGAATACCTATCTAGAGCAAGTGGGACAAGATGATGCGTACGCACTACCGTGGTCAGCATTCAAGCACTTGATGAACGAGAAGTACCGTCCCAGAACCGAGGTCAATAAGCTCCAGACAGAACTTAGAGGGTTACGAACCCAAGCATTTGATATTACCACGTACGAAAGACGATTCACAGAATTGTGCCTATTGTGTCCGGGAGCGTTCGAAGATGAGGAAGAGAAGATCGACGCGTTTGTGAAAGGATTACCGGAAAGAATCCAAGAAGATATAAGTTCACACGAGCCCGCCTCCATACAACAGGCATGTAGAATGGCTCACAAACTAGTGAACCAGATTGAGGAAAGAATTAAAGAACAGACGGCTGAAGAGGCCAATGTGAAGCAAGTCAAAAGAAAGTGGGAGGAAAACGGTGATAAGAATCACCAATACAACTGATGGTCATAAAGTAGTATATGAATTGTCGTATAAAATAATATGGAAAAATACCGATTAGAGATTGCTACACACTAACGGGCAGTGTACCCGATCGTGTAGTAGTATAGTAACTGGTTTAGTTCCGTGTATCGTTCCAAGGACAGTTGTATTAGTCAAACTAGAATTATAAACTATATTATGATTAACTAAGTAAATGAAGCTTAAAGGTACAAGTTTTATGTATTGTGGCTTATTTAACGATTAGCCAAATCAGAGAAGAGTAAAAGTAAAAACAATATTTTTGGTCTTTTAAATTTATAAGTGCAAGGAAAGCAATTAAGATAGTTTTGATATCAAAGAGATGAAATATGCTCATCTAGACTTTTTACCCTCGATGTGAATGTTTATTTAGGATTAAGATCGGATTGATTGGTTATGCACGAGAACTAATTGATCGGTTTACCAAGAGTAGTCTTGAATAAACACTCAAACGGGATTACACGACGCAAGTGATGTTCTTGTCATCTAAGACCTCCTATTTGTAATCAACTAATTCAACTAGTCTAAAGACTTGAAGAATGATCAAGTCAATGGTGTGTTGATCATGATCCACTCCTATGTAAACTAATGGTTTAGCTTAGTTCATTCCCTTGGTCTGGTTAAATGTTCAATTCACCCAACCCAAGTAAACAATTAAGTGTGGTAATAAGATCCCTATAAATGTCACTAGATAAGGCAAATTACTAACACCTATTAGTTATATGGAACTGAGTAGTGAAAATATGTATAACAGATTCTAGGGAATTGATCGTTCACCTAGACAACTACACATATCAATTAAGCTATCTGAGAGTATCTACAAGAGTCGTTCTTACATTCCTATATAGATTAACCGTTTGAACGCAACTTACCCCTTTTGGTAAAAGATGGGCAAACACTTGTCACTAGGTGTAAATCAATATACTAAATCAGCAAGATGGAGTTTCTTAGTGAACAAGTATACTAACTAGTTGAATCAAAAAGATTAAACTTAACAAGAATGGTTCTTGTATTCAAACATCAAACTATCGTGCATGGTAACTATCAATCAAAAGTAAACATTCAACATCTCGGTTATTTATCTAGATGAACATAAAAGGAACTAGCCAACAATCATGCTAGAAAACTTAAACATAACAGTAACAAAGATAGAATTCATTGTAAATACAAGATTGACCTTTTTAGAGTAATCTTGGATGAAGCCCTTGAATGATCCTTGAATCTTCAATGATTTTAGTGTTTAGATGCACTTTGATAAGCTCAAGAACTTTTTTGAATGATATGTTTTCGTCTCTGAACAGAAAGAAAACTGGCACACTTGGAATGAAGCTGGAAAGAGGTTTAAAAAGGCTGAAAAGTAGCTGGAAAGCACTGTGCGCGGCGCGCACATAAGGGGTGCGCGGAGCACACTACTCACCTACCACACTTTTACTTTCCAGTTCACGATCGCACTTCAATTTGGACGTTTCAGGTACTTGTGCGCGACGAAGTGCGCGGCGCGCTCTGTTGTGCGCGGCGCGCTCTGTTGAACTTGCACGGGGCGCTCTCTGGTTTCCATTTTAATCAAATGTTCTGATCAAAGTCTTGAGTGTGCGGTGGTGTGCACGGATAGTGCGCGGCGCGCACAGTAGCTTTCATTTTTCTGTTTCTTCTTTTCTTGTTCTGGTTTTGATCTTTGAGTTGTTTCATTCATTATCTTCAACATTTCTTCAAGTATTCAATGATTCTATGCTTAATTACAATACAACGGAATAATAATGGAAATATTACAAATTCGTATGAAATAATCGACGATAGGACTTGATATTGTGACTAATGATATGTCTATTTTGAGTAATAGCAAAATCCCCCACACTTAACTCTTGCTTGTCCTCAAGCAAGTCTTGTTCTAATCATGCGTATACAAAACACAAATATATATGAATCAAAAACATTGTTTGAAGTACATTATACACCAATCACACGAATCATGCAAAACACACACAAAGACTCACGCTATATGAACACATGTTTACACAATTGGAATACACACTCGTGAGGGTACACACACAATTTATGAAACACACGCACACATTTGGATTGCTTGGGAGAGGTGAACTTCGATGAAAGTTCTTTAAAAATTTGGATCCTTAGGGAAAATTGGATCTTTGAGAAAACGTTTTAAGATTTTGAAAATGTCATTGCTAGTTTTTTTAACTAGACACGTTTTCCGGTTTTAACCTCAAATTCCGGTTGAGGGTAACTGAAAACCGAAGTCTCAGTCGGCGATTAGCAAGCTATTCGCCCCCATGATTGTAGTATCATGGAACTCTTAACCGAGCGCCCCCTGACGCGATATAAATATCGGTCTTTCATGACAATTTTGTACAATTAAGATCAAGGGTTAAAACTGCGAAGACTAAGCTATCGCGCGGGACAGATCCTGCTCCAGCTTATACACCGTAATCGGTCTTGCACTGGATAGCGACTTGGATTTACCCTACCAAGTTTATTTTCGGGTTTGAAAGTTCAAGACTTTCCCTTCCCACTGTACCTTATATCGTGAAACGATATTAGTATGAAATGACATAGTTTAGGAAGTTTGCTATATCAAGTAAGGCGAAATTCGGAAGACTTTACTTCCTTCAAGGATGAACTAGATGCATCCTTTCGTTTAGTGACTTTTATTCCTTTTTCAAGCCAAATGTACTTTAATCATTTTAATTTTGCAAAATTTGTGATAGTAATTCGAAAAGATTGGTAAAATCCCCCACACTTGGCTTTTTCGTTAAGGCTTTAATAATTATTTCCATTAAGAATGTGGTAAAACATGTTGATTATCCCTTTTATATGATTACTAGTTTTATGACTTTTAACCGAAATAAATTCAATCATTTGGTTGTTTCTAAATTTGTTTCGTGATAATAATTTCGGTTTATACACCTAGTTTTAAAATCTACAAATTTTAAACAAAATTTGAATTTATGAAGATAAAATTTCAAAAAAAATTTCACCATTCCATTAAGAATTCGAAAGTAAGCCAAGATGTACCCGAGAGAATTACCTCTCCCCACACTTGAGATTAAGTAAGGCCCTCATTACTTAAATCTTATTACTTAAATTCACGAGGGCATTTGTGTGAAAAGAGTTCGAAAAACCTTGATAATAAGCCTGAGATCATGAAACATAGGTGAGCGATGGCGCTGAACTTAATGCCAGCATAAGAACATCGTTCATTCCTTGATCTCTATCACAAATTCCAAAATGTTTGTACGTTGCTGAACTTAATGCCAGCATCACTAAACCTTAACAATAAGAAATAAACAAGCACACAAAATTTAAAATGATAAAAATGGTGTTTTTAACACAACCACCACAAACATTAGTCTACAATACAAATATTCAAATAATTACAAACCAAAGCTTCTGAAAAACTACCAAATTGTTACCAATCATCAAATAAGGTACATTTGTCCTCTAATCATCACTAGAGAAATTACCAAAAGGTCATCCGGAGTAGGTTCCCGAACCATCATTTCGAGGTCTCCCGCGCGGGTATTGGTCCTCAAAGCGCGTCTATGCATCCTGCATAGCCGCTTGCTCATCATATAAGGGAGGACTCGGAACTCTGTTCGGTGTGTTATAATAGGTCGGGTTTTGGTAGAAAGTGGCATAATAATCCTGTGGGTGTTGCATATACAAACTAACATTATGGCGAAGCCAATCGCCCCTGTAATTCCCCCACCTTTGATCATACCTTGAAGCCCTATTATGCTCCCGTTGTTCTTCCTGAAATTCGTTAAATTTTCGCCTTTGTTCTTCATATTGGTCATCTCTGTGTTGATAACCAACCCAAAAATCATGAAAACCGGAAATCACTTCCTCCAACTCTTCTTCCCGTGTCCTTTGCGTCTGCCTACGCCTTCTCCTTTGAAACTGAGATAATTCTTCTTCACTTTCAGGTTCCTCCATGTGAACCTCCTCATGCACATTTTCTCGTCCGACACCGCTACCACCTGCTTCATGATCGTGGGCACGGGGTGGGTTTTGAGGTGGTTCCATCCTAGGAACAAAGGGAATGAGCCGATTGTGTTGGTCGAGTTGCAAAAATTGAGCATTGATATAGTATATACTTCCCAAAGGTTCCATCATGTCCGGATTTACTACTAGCCGGTCATAGTTAATTCCAAACGAGCTCGCTATTCGAGTGATATAGTGACCACCTACAATAGGGTTTATATTTCTTGTCCCTGTTTCGTTTAGATATTTTGCCACGGTGGTTGGAATATCAACTGGACTTTTATTGTAGATTTTGTCCATTAGAAAAACGTCTAGCCTCGTTACCTTGTTGTTTCCTTCCCTTCTTGCATTGAATGTGCAAGAAACCAACCTCTGAATTAACTTCGCCTCTTGATGATGTATTTTCGTGAATGTGCTTCGACTAGCAGCGAATTGGTAATTACTTATGTCGCTCCAAAAAATTCTGGGATTGTAGCTGGAATTGTAATACTCTGTCTGTCGGAGATATGCGTCCAATTGATCGTCATCTAGCTCGTTATATATGTCTAAAGCACGAGCTAAATCGATTTGGCTCATTGATCGAGCCAAACCTCCCAATCTAAACCTCATAAAATACTGCCCTCTCGGATTTAAAATGCATTGAAAGTTCATAGTTGCGATGAATTCCTTGCACAACTCGGGGTAAATGGTTTCATTTATCTGCATAACCCGTTCCCATGCCCGAATTGTGATTTCTTGTCCGGATGACAATTGGTGTTTCACCTCTAACATTCGTGCGACTCTATTGTACTCTCTTGCTTGAACCAATGGTTCCGGGTTAAAATACCAAGTGGCCTCACACTTTTTTCTTACCACCCATTCATATTCTTCCGCGTAGTCCTCATGATCCCGGACATAAGCTAACCAAACAGTAGGATCATTTTGATCCGGTACGGGTGCTTGTTGTCTTCCTTGGTTTGAACCTTGTCCTTGTTGGGCCGCTTGACTAGATGACCTTGTCTACACATAAGAAACATCACCAAAACAAAAAGGCATATAGAAATAATACCTTGTTAGTGTTAGGTTAAATCAAAATACATGTTCAAAGATACATATAGCAATAGTTATGTTAATCCTTCAAGCAAATAAATCATTTTAAGAGCAAAGATTATCATGACTAGTATAGCATTATAGAAACCAATTTGAACATAATCCTTAAGCACAATTTAACTCATCATGTTATTGTTACCCAAAAATCTATTAATCATATCACAACAAGCATAATTAAGTGGAACACTAAAGTTTTTCATGCTTACATTATCAATTTTTCATTCAATTCATGTTAGCATTCCAACTTTGAGACTTTTATTCAAGATAACAAGACTCATAAAACATCCAAAATCATCTTCAATCAACCCACAATTACCAATTACAAACTATCCTTAACACATTATCAAGCTAGCAATTCTATTGGCATGTAAACCCTAGATTCATAAGAATATCATAAAAATACAATGGAATCTCAATTTTAAGGCATACAAGGTGTACATAATAATTATAGCATGTTAATGTTCACAAAAATCATGAATTTAAAGAAAACCCACTTAAATTCTTCAACAAATTCGAAATTAAGAGATTAAAATCGATGTATTAAAAAGAATAAAAAGTAGAAGAACATGAACATACTCTCCTCATCTTGAATTTGCTTGAAAATGGAAGAGATTTGGTGAAGATTGGATGAAAATTGGTTAGGGTTTGGTAGGTTTTTGAGTTTGGAAGAGATAGATGCAGAATTTGGGGATGAAAAATGGCAGAAATCGGGGTTGGGGTTTTTGTGGTTGAGAATTAAAAGTGGGCCCCACAATAATTGAACCAAAAAGTAGCTGAACGGAGGGGTGCGCGGAGCGCACACAGAAGTGTGCGCGGCGCGCACAAGCTTGCACGGTGTTTTTCTTTTTGGTTTTGCGCGGAGTGTACCAGAGACTAACTCAGGAAGCTTGCTGATCAAAATTTTTCTCGATATAATGAATTCAGTGGTGTGCGCGGGGCGCACAAACAAGGGTGCGCGGCGCGCACCATGTGTTCTTCACTGTTTTTCGCTTTTGATCAGTTTAGCTTTAGTTGGTAACTTTAAGGTAATCACAGAAGTAAAAAAAAATCACACAGAATCACTCAAAATCACGCAATCCTAATTCTAACATTCGTGAAGGTTTAAAAATTGTGTCGCTTCACTCGACTCTTCCCCCAAACTTAGGTAGCTTTGGGGTCGAAGATGAGGTTGACCTTATCTTCAATGTTCATGGGTCCATCAACATATAGTTTGACCCTGTGCCCGTTTACCTTAAACGTGTCACCTTTTGCGTTTCTTAACTCCACCGTTCCATATGGAAAAACCTTATTAACCACAAATGGTCCCATCCATCAGGACTTGAGTTTTCCAGGGAAAAGATTAAATCGTGAGTTAAATAATAAAACACGATCACCCTCTTTAAAATCTTTTGGATTCTTGAGACGGTTATCGTGCCAAACTTTGGTCTTTTCCTTGTAAATGAGTGAGTTTTCATAGGCATTTTGTCTCAACTCATCCAACTCATTAAGTTGGTTTAGACGAAGGTTTCCCGCTTTCGTAAGATCGAGATTACATGTCTTAAGAGCCCAATGTGATTTGTGCTCTATCTCCAAAGGGAGATGACATGCCTTCCCATAGACTAGGCGGTAAGGTGTGGTTCCAATAGGAGTTTTGTAGGCGGTTCTAAACGCGCACAAAACATCGTCAAGCTTTGTTGACCACACCTTAGGATTTGATCCAACGTTTTTCTCAAGGATCCTTTTCAATGCCCGATTCGTGTTTTTAACTTGCCCACTTGTTTGTGGGTGATAAGATGTAGAAATTTTATGGGTTACCCCATATCGTTTCAACACCTTTTCCAATTGGGTGTTGCAAAAATGGGTACCACGGTCACTAATTAATGATTTCGGGGTACCAAATCGGGCAAAAAGCTCTTTAAGAAAAATTATAACAACTCGTGCATCGTTTGTGGGGAGAGCCTTTGCCTCCGCCCATTTTGACATGTAGTCAACTGCAACGAGTATGTATTGGTTGGAATTAGATTTTGGGAATGGTCCCATGAAATCAATGCCCCAAATGTCGAAAACCTCACAAACTTCGATTATGTTTTGAGGCATTTCGTCTTTCTGACTAATTTTTCCTGCCCTTTGGCAAGAATCGCATGATTTACATACTTGGTGGGCATCCTTGAAGATGGTAGGCCAGTAAAAACCGGCCTCATAGACTTTTCTCCCCGTGACTTGGGGTCTGAAATGTCCACCAGTGGGACCAAGATGACATTGGAGAAGAATCTGATTGCATTCTTCCCCGGAGACACATCGACGGATTATCCCATCGGGACACCGTTTAAAGAGATACGGGTTTTCCCAAAAATAGTATTTTATGTCACTGAATTTTTTTTTTCGTTTCTGATGTGACATACTGGTTTCTAGGAATCCACCCGCAAGATAGTTGGTTATGTCTACAAACCATGGATCATCAATTTTCTCAATCTTCATGAGATTTTCGTCTGGAAAGTTATCTTGGATAACAGTCTCATGGAGAACCCCAAGATTCGGGTTCTCAAGTCGAGAAAGGTGATCGGCAGCTAGGTTTTCGGCCCCCTTTTTGTCTTTAATATCGATGTCGAATTCTTGCAAAAGCAAGACCCAACGTATTAACCGAGGTTTAGCATCTTGCTTAGCAAGCAAGTACTTCAATGCCGAGTGGTCTGTATAGACAACCGTCTTTGCTAGTACCAAACAGGATCGGAATTTATCAAACGAAAAGACGATTGCCAGGAGTTCTGTAGTGACCCGAACTTTTCCATGTTTATATATATATATATATTAATTGAGATTGATATTTACATGATTAAATGTTTCCAACATGTTAAGCAATCAAACTTGTTAAGACTTGATTAATTGAAATATGTTTCATATAGACAATTGACCACCCAAGTTGACCGGCGATTCACGAACGTTAAAACTTGTAAAAACGACATGATGATATATATATGGATATACATATGGTTAACATGAGATTATGATAAGTAAGTATCTCCATAAGTATATTAACAATGAGTTATATACATATAAACAAGACTACTAACTTAAGGATTTCGAAACGAGACATATATGTAACGATTATCGTTGTAACGACATTTAAATGTATATATATCATATTAAGATATATTAATATATCATAATATCATGATAATATAATAATTTAACATCTCATTAGATATAATAAACAATGGGTTAACAACATTAATTGAGATCGTTAACTTAAAGGTTTCAAAACAACACTTACATGTAACGACTAACGATGACTTAACGACTCAGTTAAAATGTATATACATGTAGTGCATTTAGATGTATTAAAATACTTTTGGAAGACTTCAAGACATATATCAAAACACTCATACTTAACGAAAATGGTTACAGTTACTTTTCCATTCTTTTCTTTCATCAAGAATTCTAGTCGTATTCTTACCCGTATTATACACAGCTTCAAAACGTACTTACTATGAGTATATACCAATATGAACTAGCATGGGAATCCACTCTTGATTATGTCATGTATGACTAATCAATTTTAACTTCTACCATGAGCTAGTCAACTAACTAGAACTCCTTTTAACCCCACTCACCACTCACCGATTACCACTCATCATTCACTCCATTTCACTTCCAATTCTCTTTCTAATTCTCTCTCAACACACACACACACTATTATGAACATATTTTTCCAGTAGTTAATCATCATATTCATCAAAAATCACTTCAAGAATCAAGCTATAATCATCATAGGAAGAACACTTCAAGAACACTTCAAAAATCCCTTCAAGTTTACTAATTTACTTCCAAGCTTTCTAATCCATTCCAAGTAATCATCTAAGATCAAGAAACCTTTGTTATATACAGTAGGTTATCTTTCTTATTCAAGATAATATTCATATTCAAACTTTGATTCAATTCTATAACTATAAACTATCTTAATTCGAATAAAAATCTTACTTGAACTTGTTTTTGTGTCATGATCCTACTTCAAGAACTTTCAAGCCATCCAAGATCCTTTGAAGCTAGATCATTTCTTGTCACTTCCAGTAGGTTTACCTACTAAACTTGAGGTAGTAATGATGTTCATAACATCATTCGATTCATATATATAAAACTATCTTATTCGAAGGTTTAAACTCGTAATCACTAGAACATAGTTTAGTTAATTCTAAACTTGTTCGCAAACAAAAGTTAATCCTTCTAACTTGACTTTTAAAATTAACTACACACATGTTCTATATCTATATGATATGCTAACTTAATGATTTAAAACCTGGAAATACGAAAAACACCGTAAAACCGGATTTACGCCTTCGTAGTAACACCGCGGGCTGTTTTGGGTTAGTTAATTAAAAACTATGATGAACTTTGATTTAAAAGTTGTTATTCTGAGAAAATTATTTTTATTATGAACATGAAACTATATCCAAAAATTATGGTTAAACTCAAAGTGGAAGTATGTTTTCTAAAATGGTCATCTATACGTCGTTCTTTCGACTGAAATGACTACCTTTACAAAAACGACTTGTAATTTATTTTTTCGACTATAAACCTATACTTTTCTGTTTAGATTCATAAAATAGAATTCAATATGAAACCATAGCGATTTGATTCACTCAAAACGGATTTAAAATGAAGAAGTTATGGGTAAAACAAGATTGAATAATTTTTCTCATTTTAGCTACGTGAAAATTGGTAACAAATCTATTCCAACCATAACTTAATCAACTTGTATTGTATATTATGTAATCTTGAGATACCATAGACACGTATACAATGTTTCGACCTATCATGTCGACACATCTATATATATTTCGGAACAACCATAGACACTCTATATGTGAATGTTGGAGTTAGCTATACAGGGTTGAGGTTGATTCCAAAATATATATAGTTTGAGTTGTGATCAATACTGAGATACGTATACACTGGGTCTTGGATTGATTCAAGATAATATTTATCGATTTATTTCTGTACATCTAACTGTGGACAACTAGTTGTAGGTTACTAACGAGGACAGCTGACTTAATAAACTTAAAACATCAAAATATATTAAAAGTGTTGTAAATATATTTTAAACATACTTTGATATATATGTATATATTGTTATAGATTCGTGAATCAACCAGTGGCCAAGTCTTACTTCCCGACGAAGTAAAAATCTGTGAAAGTGAGTTATAGTCCCACTTTTAAAATCTAATATTTTTGGGATGAGAATACATGCAGGTTTTATAAATGATTTACAAAATAGACACAAGTACGTGAAACTACATTCTATGGTTGAATTATCGAAATCGAATATGCCCCTTTTTATTAAGTCTGGTAATCTAAGAATTAGGGAACAGACACCCTAATTGACGCGAATCCTAAAGATAGATCTATTGGGCCTAACAAACCCCATCCAAAGTACCGGATGCTTTAGTACTTCGAAATTTATATCATATCCGAAGGGTGTCCCGGAATGATGGGGATATTCTTATATATATGCATCTTGTTAATGTCGGTTACCAGGTGTTCACCATATGAATGATTTTTATCTCTATGTATGGGATGTGTATTGAAATATGAAATCTTGTGGTCTATTGTTACGATTTGATATATATAGGTTAAACCTATAACTCACCAACATTTTTGTTGACGTTTAAAGCATGTTTATTCTCAGGTGAATACTAAGAGCTTCCGCTGTTGCATACTAAAATAAGGACAAGATTTGGAGTCCATGTTTGTATGATATTGTGTAAAAACTGCATTAAAGAAATTGATTTCGATGTAACATATTTGTATTGTAAACCATTATGTAATGGTCGTGTGTAAACAGGATATTTTAGATTATCATTATTTGATAATCTACGTAAAGCTTTTTAAACCTTTATTTATAAAATAAAGGTTATGGTTTGTTTTAAAAATGAATGCAGTCTTTGAAAAGTGTCTCATATAGAGGTCAAAACCTCGCAACGAAATCAATTAATATGGAACATTTTTAATCAATAAGAATGAGACATTTCAAGTTCCTTCTCGGTGGTAGTGTAATTAAGTTGGGCTCCTTGCAATGTCTTGCTAGCATAATAAATGGGCTTGAAATGTTTTTCAATTCTTTGCCCCAAGACGGCACCAATAGCAAAGTCACTAGCGTCACACATAAGTTCGAATGGTATTGACCAATTCGGCGATATGAGAATGGGTGATTGTGTGAGCTTTGCTTTAAGTAGGTTAAAGTCGGTAAGACACTCGTCCGTAAAGACAAATGGAGCGTCTTTCTCAAGAAGTTTGTTCATGGGGGTTGCAATTTTGGAAAAATCTTTAATGAACCGCCGGTAAAAACCGGCGTGCCCCAGAAAACTTCTTACGCCTTTTACATTTGATGGTGGTGGTAATTTGGCTATGACTTCCACTTTAGCTCTATCCACCTCCAGACCTGCACAAGAAATTTTATGACCCAATACAATGCCCTCTTTTACCATAAAATGGCATTTTTCCCAGTTTAACACAAGATTTAATTCTTCACACCTAATCAACATACGCTCAAGATTATGAAGACATGAGTCAAAAGAATCACCGAAGACTGAAAAGTCATCCATGAATACTTCCATAAATTCTTCAATCATATCATGAAAAATAGCTACCATACACCTTTGAAAGGTAGCAGGAGCATTGCATAAGCCAAAGGGCATACGTCGATAGGAGAAAGTACCATAAGGGCATGTAAAGGTCGTTTTCTCTTGGTCCTCGGGTGCTATAGGGATTTGGAAATATCCCGAGAAACTGTCAAGAAAACAATAAAAGTTCTTTCCTGCCAACCTTTCCAACATTTGATCAATGTAAGGAAGAGGAAAATGGTCTTTTCGGGTAGCATCATTTAATTTTCTGTAATCAATACATACCCTCTAACCCGTGATAGTCCTGGTAGAAATTAATTGGTCGTCTTCATTTGTGACAATGGTCATGCCACCCTTTTTGGGCACGCATTGGACCGGACTCACCCAAGGGCTATTCGAAATTGGATAAATGAGACCTGCATCTAGGAGTTTGACAATCTCCTTTTTAACAACTTCTTGCATATTATGGTTGAGTCGCCTTTGTCTTTGTACACATGGCTTATAGTTATCTTCCATTAATATCTTATGCGTACAATAAGAGGGACTTATACCCTTGATGTCATGAATTTTCCATGCTAGAGCCGTTTTATGGGCTTTTAACATGGAAACAAGTTTAGACTTCTCATTTACAGAGAGTTCGGATGAAATGATAACCGGGAGAGTAGAACCTTCTTGTAGGTAAGCATATTCCAAGTGTTTTGGAAGTGGCTTGAGTTCTAAAACGGGAGGTTCTTCAATCGATGTTTTACATCGGTACTCATTTCCTAAATCCAACTTTCTGTATTATTCATCATTTGGCTCATAACCGTTAGCCATCAAGGTGGTCAACATCTCCACTTCTTCCAACATATTCTCTTCATCACCTTCCACAAAAATGCATTCTCCCGTACCTTGCAATTCTGGAAATTCCTGCAACAACTCCGAATATGTGTCTATGGTTTGCACATAATAACATTGATCATCAGTAGACTCGGGGTATTGTAGGGCATGGTCAACGGAAAAGGTAACCTTCATATCCTCAATACTAAGGGTCAATTTCTGCCCATGAACATCTATCATAGCTCTAGCGGTATTGAGGAAAGGTCGACCTAATATAAGAGGCACACGTGTGTCCTCCTCCATGTCCAAAATTACAAAGTCAGCCGGAAATACTAGGGTACCTACTTTTACCAACATATTCTCTAAAATTCCACGAGGGAATTTAACAGAGCGGTCCGCTAGTTGAATTGCCATTCGGGTTGGTTTTAGTACCCCGGGGTTTAGCTTAACATATAATGAATAAGGCATTAAATTTATGCTAGCCCCTAAATCCGCTAATGCTTTAATGCATTCCAAATCTCCCAGGAGACATGGTATGGTGAAACTTCCAGGATCTGCTAATTTCTTTGGTATTTTGTTCATCAAAATTGCTGAATAATTATCATTCATGGTGATGGATGAAAGTTCCTCCATTTTCTTCTGATTAATAAGTAAGTCTTTTAAGAACTAAGCATACTTGGGCATACCTGAGATTACATCAATGAAAGGCATATTTATGTTAATTTGTTTAAACATATCTAGGAATTTTGACCTTTCGGCCTCTAGCCTTTCTTGTTGTTGTTTTCTTGGGTATGGGAGCGGTGGTTGATATGGTTTCACTACGGGTTTTTCCCGTTCTTCCTTTTCAACCACTTTTTCCGGCTCCTTAACCGGTTCATCATTTCGGTTCAACGGAACACTAAAATCAGAATTTTTGGGCATTTTTGGAGCATCGTATGCTAAACCACTCCGTGTGGTGATAACATTGGCGTGCTCATTTCGAGGGTTCTTATTTGTATCGCCCGGTAAACTACCTGGTTTTCTCTCACTAAGTAAATTAGCTAAACCACTCATTTGTTTCTCCAAATTCTGAATTGAGGCTTGTTGATTTCGAAACTGGTGTTCGTTTTTCTCGTTGGTTTGGTTTATATTTGTGACAAGCTGAGTTTGTGATGAAATCAACTTTTCCAACATACTCTCCAAATTTGACTTTTTTTCTTCCTGTTGGGGTTTTTGATAAAAACCCGGAGTTTTTTGTTGGAACCCACTACTTGACCCTTGTTGGTAATTGGAATTTTGACTTTGAGGGTTGTAGGGGTTGTTAAAGTTCCGGTTAAATTGGGCTCTTCCTTGAAATTGATTGTTATTTCTTTGGCTTATGAAAGCCACTTCTTCTTTTTGAGCCATTGTTAAACCGGCATCACAATCTTTTCCTAAATGAAGACCACCACAGTATTCACAACCTACTTTCATACTATGAATTTCCTTGGTGATTTTATCCATGGTTCGAGCAACACCGTCTATTTTAACACTTAGGGAACTAAGGTCATCATAGGCGCCAGCCCTTTGGACTTGAGCATTACGAGTAATTGGGCGTTCTTGATGCCACTCATGAGAATAATCGGCTTGCTTCTCGATTATTTCATAAGCCTCTTGCTCGGTTTTGTCCATAAGAGAACCACCGGCCGCTTGGTCAATTGAAATTCGGGTTGCTACATCACAACCTTTGTAGAAGATTTGGACCTTTTGAAAGGTATCCAAACCATGGTTTGGACAACCTCTTAGCATTTTGGAAAATCGATTCCATGCTTCGTACAGGGTTTCCATCGGCTTTTGACAGAATTGGGTAATTTCGTGTTGGAGTCTTGATGTTATGCGAGGTGTATATAAAATAGTTATTAATTTTAGCAGAAAACACTATTAAATACGATACAATTTTACACAAGATATTTATTTATTTATAGAATGGATATACTTAAACCTTGCTACAACACTTATAGGCAGTGTACCTAATCGTACAGTAGTGTAGTTTTTAGTAAGTCCGGTTCGTTCCACAGGGAAATCTTTAAACAAAGCTCAACGCTATATTAGTTTACTTTTATAAAAATACAAATATATATATAAGTAATATTATTATTATAAAGGGGGGTTTTTACCGTTTAATGACCGGTTTGTCGATTTTAAGACTTTAGTCGCAGTTAAAACCTAATGTAAAATATAAAATAAATACAAGACTTAAATTAAAGCGTAAAGTAAATAACGATAATGAAATTGCGAATAATAAAAGTGCGATAAAATAAAATTGCGATAATTAAAAAGTACGATAATTAAAAGTGCGATTAAATAACAATAAATAAAAGTGCGATAATTAGAAGTGCAATTAAATATAAAATAAAGGAAATTAAATATGAAATAAAAGAATTATGCTTATTTAAACTTCCGTAATCATGATGTTTGACGTGTTGATTTTAGTTTTATGCCCATGGGTTAATTGTCCTTTGTCCTGTATTATTTAATATGTCCGTCTGGTTTTTGTCCATAACAGTCCATCAGTCATAAATATAAAGTGCGAGTGTCCTCGTCAAATTATCCTTATACCCGAAGTTAAATATTCCAACTAATTGGGGATTCGAATTGTAACAAGGTTTTAATACTTTGTTTAATGAATACACCAGGTTATCGACTGCGTGTAAACCAAGGTTTTACTACTTTGTTAACAATTACACCAATTACCCTTGAATGTAATTTCACCCCTGTTTTAATTATTCTAGTGGCTATTAATCCATTCCCGTGTCCGGTTAAATGAACGATTATTCGTACATATAAATACCCCGCCCATCGTGTCCGATTGAGTGTATATGGTAATTTATAGGGACGCCCAATTGTAAATCTTTATATTAACATTAACAAACTTTCATTTAGTTAAACAAATATAAAGCCCATTAATAGCCCATAGTCTAATTTCCACAAGTGTCGTTCTTTTGTCCAAACCCCAATTATGGTACAAATCCCAATTACCCAATTTTAGTAATTAGCCCAACATCATGATTACTTCGTTTTAAATAAGCATAATAATAACTTAGCTACGAGACATTAATATAAAAAGGTTGAACATAACTTACAATGATTAAAAATAGCGTAGCGTTACACGGACAGAATTTCGACTTACACCCTTACAACATTCGCTAACATACCCTTATTATTAGAATTAAAATTAAAATTAAAATATAAATTATAAATATAAATATAAATTTTACGTATGAATGAGGAAGAAAAAGATGATGATTTTGATCAGAATTCGGTTGGCTTTATAGGCAGTTTTCAATTTTGGGGCTCCGCGACTCGCGGTGAATTTTGCCTTCAAACTCCGCGAGTCGCGGAGATTACTTTTACAGCTCAGAGGAGTTTGGCTCTTTGTTTACCGACGGTTTATAATATATATATAATATATATATAATTAATATAATTAATTATATATTATATTATATTTATATACATAGTTAACTTGTAATTTTTAGTCCGTTGTGTCGAGCGTTAAGAGTTGACTCTGGTCCCGGTTCCGGATTTTTGAACGTCCTTGCGTACAATTTTATATTTTGTACTTTGCGTTTTGAATCTTGTACTCTTGTAATTTCGAGACGTTTCTTATCAATAATTGGAACCTCTTTGATTGTCTTTTGTACTTTTGAGCTTTTTGGTCGTTTGCGTCTTCAATTCGTCGAATCTGTCTTTTGTCTTCACCTTTTATTATTTAAACGAATATCACTTGTAAATAGAACAATTGCAACTAAAAGCTTGTCTTTCTTGAGGAATAATGCTATGAAATATATGTTCGTTTTTAGCATTATCAAATATTCCCACACTTGAGCGTTGCTTGTCCTCAAGCAATATCGTCTTCAAATACTAGAATCACTTCTTTATTCTTCACACTTTGTACATCAGTGATTTCTATACGGCGGTATAAACAATGGTAGTAACGATATGGTTTACAGTCCCACATGACTATAAAAATTTAGATCCATTAAGGAAATTGGATCTTTATGAAAACATTTGATCTTTTGAAAATTAAATCTAGTTTTTTTCCTAGATAAGTTTTCCGGAATAACTCTTTACCGGTGTTTGCAAAATATATTTGTGGGTTTGGTGGGTTTCAGATTTGAAAATTTTAGCTCAAAACTTGCGGTTTTGTGTCACCCACTTGCTAACCTTGTATTTGGAAAGCAACACGTCCAGTTTACTTGTCCCGTATATTACCTTTCGGTAAACTACCGTCCGGTTGTAAAGGAAAGCGTTGAACAAGCAACTGTTGAAATGTCCCGTTCTTATTGATTAAAAACGTTCCATATTAATTGATTTCGTTGCGAGGTTTTGACCTCTATATGAGACGTTTTTCAAAGACTGCATTCATTTTTAAACAAACCATAACCTTTATTTCATCAATAAAGGTTTAAAAAGCTTTACGTAGATTATCAAATAATGATAATCTAATATATCCTGTTTACACACGACCATTACATAATGGTTTACAATACAAATATGTTACAACAAAATAAGTTTCTTGAATGCAGTTTTTACACAATATCATACAAGCATGGACTCCAAATCTTGTCCTTATTTAAGTATGCGACAGCGGAAGCTCTTAATAATCACCTGAGAATAAACATGCTTAAAACGTCAACAAAAATGTTGGTGAGTTATAGGTTTAACCTATATATATCAAATCGTAACAATAGACCACAAGATTTCATATTTCAATACACATCCCATACATAGAGATAAAAATCATTCATATGGTGAACACCTGGTAACCGACAATAACAAGATGCATATATAAGAATATCCCCATCATTCCGGGACACCCTTCGGATATGATATAAATTTCGAAGTACTAAAGCATCCGGTACTTTGGATGGGGTTTGTTAGGCCCAATAGATCTATCTTTAGGATTCGCGTCAATTAGGGTGTCTGTTCCCTAATTCTTAGATTACCAGACTTAATAAAAAGGGGCATATTCGATTTCGATAATTCAACCATAGAATGTAGTTTCACGTACTTGTGTCTATTTTGTAAATCATTTATAAAACCTGCATGTATTCTCATCCCAAAAATATTAGATTTTAAAAGTGGGACTATAACTCACTTTCACAGATTTTTACTTCGTCGGGAAGTAAGACTTGGCCACTGGTTGATTCACGAACCTATAACAATATATACATATATATCAAAGTATGTTCAAAATATATTTACAACACTTTTAATATATTTTGATGTTTTAAGTTTATTAAGTCAGCTGTCCTCGTTAGTAACCTACAACTAGTTGTCCACAGTTAGATGTACAGAAATAAATCGATAAATATTATCTTGAATCAATCCACGACCCAGTGTATACGTATCTCAGTATTGATCACAACTCAAACTATATATATTTTGGAATCAACCTCAACCCTGTATAGCTAACTCCAACATTCACATATAGAGTGTCTATGGTTGTTCCGAAATATATATAGATGTGTCGACATGATAGGTCGAAACATTGTATACGTGTCTATGGTATCTCAAGATTACATAATATATAATACAAGTTGATTAAGTTATGGTTGGAATAGATTTGTTACCAATTTTCACGTAGCTAAAATGAGAAAAATTATCCAATCTTGTTTTACCCATAACTTCTTCATTTTAAATCCGTTTTGAGTGAATCAAATTGCTATGGTTTCATATTGAACTCTATTTTATGAATCTAAACAAAAAAATTATAGGTTTCTAGTCGGAAAAATAAGTTACAAGTCGTTTTTGTAAAGGTAGTCATTTCAGTCGAAAAAAACGACGTCTAGATGACCATTTTAGAAAACATACTTCCACTTTGAGTTTAACCATAATTTTTGGATATAGTTTCATGTTCATAATAAAAATCATTTTCTCAGAATAACAACTTTTAAATCAAAGTTTATCATAGTTTTTAATTAACTAACCCAAAACAGCCCGCGGTGTTACTACGACGGCGTAAATCCGGTTTTACGGTGTTTTTCGTGTTTCCAGGTTTTAAATCATTAAGTTAGCATATCATATAGATATAGAACATGTGTTTAGTTGATTTTAAAAGTCAAGTTAGAAGGATTAACTTTTGTTTGCGAACAAGTTTAGAATTAACTAAACTATGTTCTAGTGATTACAAGTTTAAACCTTCGAATAAGATAGCTTTATATGTATGAATCGAATGATGTTATGAACATCATTACTACCTTAAGTTCCTTGGATGAACCTACTGGAAAAGAGAAAAATGGATCTAGCTTCAATGGATCCTTGGATGGCTCAAAGTTCTTGAAGCAAAATCATGACACGAAAACAAGTTCAAGTAAGATCATCACATGAAATAAGATTGTTATAGTTATAGAAATTGAACCAAAGTTTGAATATGATTATTACCTTGTATTAGAATGATAACCTACTGTAAGAAACAAAGATTTCTTAAGGTTGGATGATCACCTTACAAGATTGGAAGTGAGCTAGCAAACTTGAAAGTATTCTTGATTTTATGAAACTAGAACTTTTGGAATTTATGAAGAACACTTAGAACTTGAAGATAGAACTTGAGAGAGTTCAATTAGATGAAGAAAATTGAAGAATGAAAGTGTTTGTAGGTGTTTTTGGTCGTTGGTGTATGGATTAGATATAAAGGATATGTAATTTTGTTTTCATGTAAATAAGTCATGAATGATTACTCATATTTTTGTAATCTTATGAGATATTTCATGCTAGTTGCCAAATGATGGTTCCCACATGTGTTAGGTGACTCACATGGGCTGCTAAGAGCTGATCATTGGAGTGTATATACCAATAGTACATACATCTAAAAGCTGTGTATTGTACGAGTACGAATACGGGTGCATACGAGTAGAATTGTTGATGAAACTGAACGAGAATGTAATTGTAAGCATTTTTGTTAAGTAGAAGTATTTTGATAAGTGTATTGAAGTCTTTCAAAAGTGTATAAATACATATTAAAACACTACATGTATATACATTTTAACTGAGTCGTTAAGTCATCGTTAGTCGTTACATGTAAGTGTTGTTTTGAAACCTTTAGGTTAACGATCTTGTTAAATGTTGTTAACCCAATGTTTATAATAACAAAAGAGATTTTAAATTATTATATTATCATGATATTATGATGTACGAATATCTCTTAATATGATATATATACATTAAATGTCGTTACAACGATAAACGTTACATATATGTCTCGTTTCAAAATCATTAAGTTAGTAGTCTTGTTTTTACATATGTAGTTCATTGTTAATATAATTAATGATATGTTTACTTATCATAATATCATGTTAACTATATATATAACCATATATATGTCATCATATAGTTTTTTTACAAGTTTTAACGTTCGTGAATCACCGGTCAACTTGGGTGGTCAATTGTCTATATGAAACCTATTTCAATTAATCAAGTCTTAACAAGTTTGATTGCTTAACATGTTGGAAACATTTAATCATGTAAACATCAATCTCAATTAATATATATAAACATGGAAAAGTTCGGGTCACTACAACTGTTAAGGCAATGTCCCCTGCCATGCTTTTAATTATGGTCTATAACGTGTCGGACGCAATTACTATCCTTGGTAGGAGCAATAGTAAAGCTCACCCTTATAATTTTTTCGGTCTGGCACAAGGTCCTGTCTTTGACCACTATGCAACCACCGTTCTTACGGTTGACACCCGATTTGGTTCAGGTGACCTAATGAATTCCAGGTGAATTCCTAGGATTTTACGTTCAATGGTAATGAACGCATTGAAAATAGGGTTTTCAGAAAACAAATCGGTTTGTAATTTTGATTAAAATATTTTCTCGTTCAAGCTCGAGTTTAGATATCATTGAATTCCATGAGTTTGTAATTCTCAATCTTTAAGGTCAATCTCTAGGATTGAGTAATATCAGTCTTAAAAGCTAATTTTTAATCTTTAAGGAGATTATCCTTTCTGGGGATCTGATTCATTAGTCTTATCCAGCTAATTTGCATGGTGCCCCCCCATTGTACGAGATAAATCCTTCTCATGGTTAGGATAAATCTGACCACTTGGCGACCCTGTTTAATGCTGAGGTCCGTGGATTTCCTGCTGATTTTAGTGATGACTTTTCTAGATTTTTCGTCAACCTACAGCTGGTCTGGACGACAACTTCATGACCTAAATCAAGAAGCGCGTTTCTTTTTCGGAAGACTTTACTTCCTTTTAATGATGGAATTGATTCATCATGTAGATCTATCTCTTCTTTTCTTTCATCGGGTAAAACAGTTTAGTTTAGTCCAAAGCAAAAGTATTTTCAGTTATTTGTTACAGATATATGTGACATATGTTTAAAATAACTTGGTAAATTTTCCCACACTTGGCTTTTTATTTTTCTTTTTATCGTCCTCTATTCCATTTTAAATGAATTTTGACATTTTAGTTTGTTTCTTAATTTATGTTCTTTCTGAGATAACAATAATTTCGGTGTTAAAACCTAGTTTTATCGTTCATAAATATGTATAAACATGATTTGAATTCATTTAATTGAAAAATTTTACTAGAATTGGGTAGTCAGTATATAAGACTAGGGCTGTTCTTTTTTATCAGAGAGCACTAGATTCTAATACAACTACTGCTTTACTAGTATTTTTAATGGTAACCAAGTGTATAAAGTAAAAAATTTTTAAAATTCGAAAGAATTTAACCCCTTCCCACACTTAAGATCTTGCAATGCCCTCATTTGCAAGAAATCAGTAACAATTTAAATTATTGAGGGTGATTTGTGTGAAAATGATTAAATTTTTACCAAAGTTTCCAAATATATTGGCGTTTGTTTGCTGAATGATAAATGGTGCACATCATTTGTTCATTCCGTCTTGTTGTTATTTCACATATATTTTGCATCTTGTCGTCAAAATTAGTTGCTTTTGCTGAACTTAATGTCAGTCTTTGAAAATGCGTTGTTTTACCCTGTTGTGTACATAAGATAAACTGCAAACATATATACATATTTTTGAAGTTTGGTATATTACCCCACATTCAAAAATTATTAAAATCTAAGAATAAAAGTTAGATAATTATAAAAATAATTACAATATTAACAAAATTATTAAATGTATCAATAATTACAAATTACAAAATAAAAAAAATAATAATAAGTAAACTAAGGATGATATTGGTACCAATAGGGGTTCCAGGCATAACCATAAGTGCTATAGAATGCTTCGGCAGGGTCATACGTAGGATATGGTGGCTGCATCTCTATAGACCAAGGAGGGAAGACGGGTTTCGGTGTAGGAATATAGTTTCTACCTATATGTTGGCAATGAGCTATGATCTGGTTCTGATGAACTTGCCAATCTTCAAATGCTCTCTGTCTAGCATTTTCGTATTCCTGAGAAGCTATAAACCTATGCATTTCTTGCATCTCATTCCCCCCTCCTACATTACCTTGCTGCTGGTTTCTCTCCACCTGTGGATGTCTACCATGGTATCGTACTGCGGCGTTATTTCGCCTCTTCAAAACTTTCGCACCATGGTATACATTTAAACCTATAGTATCGCGGGGTTCTGGTTCATCTACTAATAATCCCCCCCGACTTATATCCACACCGAGATATTCACCAATCAAAGTAATAAAAATACCACCTCCTATTATGCTATGTGGTCGCATCCCCCGAACCATAGCTGATAAATAATAACCCACACAATATGGTATACTTACAGCGCTTTGTGGGTCTCGAATACACATATGGTAAAACAAATCCTGTTCATTTACTTTTTCTTTGTTCTTACCCCTTTGTGTAATCGAATTAGCTAAAAACCTATGTATCACTCTTAATTCGGCTCTATCTATATCCAAATAAGAGTAATTTCCCCCTTTGAAACGGTGATGGCTTGTCATTTGACTCCACACACCGTGTGTATCAAAATTTTCATCTATCTTTCTACCGTTTAGTATCAATCCTCTACAATCGGCAGACGCTAACTCCTCAGGCGTATATATACGTAAAGCCTGAGCCATGTCCAGTAAAGACATGTGGCGCATCGAACCGCCTAACAAAAATCTAATAAAAGAATGATCGGTTAAACTAGCTACCCGATCATTCAACTCTATACTACATAACAACTCTTCACACCATACTTTATATACAGGTCTACGTATGGTGAATAAACATACCCAGTCATTAAAAGTAGAATTACCATACCTCTGTACAAGTAATTCCCTAATTGGCCCGGCCAATTCTACAGCTTCTAAGGGTCCCCATTCTATGACCCTCGGTACCTCAACAACCTTAGAATGAAGAGTATGCAAACCCCATTGATATTTTGGATAATCTATCCAAAGTCTGTCAAATCTCATGTTCGGGTGCAACTCTTCCAAATGCATATCAGAAAAGGTCATGACTGGATGAGGTACATCATGCTTGCAGTAGTTATCCACCTCCTGTTGTTCCAAATTCTCAGCAGGAGCATTGCGGGCTTGGGATGAAGATTCACCCCTTTCATTCGTTTTTCTTGAGTAATTCTTAGATAGCATCCTTCTCAACATGATTTTAGCAAAAAATTTGGTGATTAACGGTTAAAAATTGGGATTTTTGGGGGTGTTTTTCGGGTTTTTTCGCAGATATTTTCGAGCTGTATTTTTGGGTTGAGGAGTATGAAACTGATCAGTTTGCAGCTCTTATTTTTTTTCTGTAATCCGGCTCCTCCGCGAGTCGCGGGGATTTACCCTCCAAACTCCGCGACTCGCGGAGTTTGGTATATTTTTTTTTTTTTTTTTAATCATTAACTTATTAAAACAATTAAGTAATTAATTTTAAAATTTTGTTTCCCTTGTTATTTAGGACGAGGTCGTTTCGGATCGATGTCCTAGTCCGTCCTTCGACAAAATTTTAAAATTTGTCATTTTTAAGCAATTGCTTTAAAAGCTTAGATTTTTTTTTTTGATTTTTTAATGTTTTTGGCATACTTTAATTAAATAAGATTAAAAATAATGATAATAAAAGTTCTCGTCCCTACCTCGGGTAAAGCAATTTCGGTTCAAAGACCTAGTCTTCAACTTACGACGAATTTTAAAAATCATATTCTTAACTTAATGAGATAAAGTAAATTTTTGTTTTTAAATTCACACAACTTAAATATAAAATTCAAAATTAATATTAAAAATTCACACCAAACTTAAAATTTGAAATGCATAAAATTAAAAATTTATATTTTAAAAATTAAAAGTTCACACCAAACTTAATTTAAAAATTCATATTATAAATTCATATCAAACTTATATTAATTTTTCAAATATTTACAATTTTAAATATATTGTTTTTACAAAGTTTACAATATTAATTTAAGATTTAAATATTAAGATTAAAAACATGGTAAAAATAAAATTAAAAATCTTTTTGTCTTTTTATCCCACTTTAATCAATCAAATATTATCAAAAATATGCGCCCCTCTTTTCGGTAAAGTAATTTCGGTTCCAAGACCTAATTTAACTCATGACGAATTTTTGAAATATTTTGGGTTGATTGTTTAAAGATATTTATACCTTAAGAATAAACGTTAAATTTCGCAGTGATGTAATAAATTTTTGAATGATATCAATAATTTCGGTCGCCAAACCTAATTTTATTCAATACCAATTTAATACTTTTTAGCGAACAAATTAGCGTTTATTATCAAAAGGTTAAAAATAAAAATAAAAACTGTACAGACATACCTGTGAAATAGATTTCTTAGTTATATGATCTATCCCATTCATAAGATAGTCGGTTTAATTGGTTTTCCATGGCTACATAGGCGTAACCTCGAGCATTCAGTATCTTTTCTTCTAAACATATGAACGGTCCGTCTCTGCATAAAGTAACAAATTCGGTATTTGAATAGGTTTGATTATTTGAACATTTACCTCCATGTGACCATTTTCCGCATTTGTGACATCGTTCTAGGTGTCGTGCTCTTCTTTTCGCTGCGGATTTTGATTTTCCTTTACCAAATTGTAACTTATTATCTTCGCATCTGGATTCTTTTCTAACTCCGTCCATTCTTTCTCTGATTACTGATACTATTTCACTCGGGAGTATGTCATTATTACGTTTAGTGATCAAAGCGTGTAGCATTAGACCATGGTTTAGTTCACAGGCAGTCTTCATTTTGTAAAAACCTAAAAAAAATAAAAATTCAGAATGGGGGGAGAAGACTAGTTCTTTAGGGTCTGCTAGGGAAAGACCATTCGGGTTCCATTTTCGAGAACTACACGAAAACAGACAATCTAACTCTAACAGAAATACATATTATCCTTTAAAGACTTGATTCTCCCCACACTTAGTTAGCTGTGGTGTCGAAATTGTGATTAACTTCGTTGTCGACTTCCATCGGACCATGTATGTAATGTTTAACTCTGTGACCATTAACTTTAAATTCTATCCCATTTGAATTTATCAATTCTATCGTTCCGTATGGGAAAACTCTTTTGACTATGAATGGTCCAGACCATCTTGATTTCAATTTTCCAGGAAATAGCTTGAATCGTGAATTGAAAAGAAGAACTCTGTCTCCTTCTTTAAATTCTTTTGAACTTCTGATTCTTTTATCATGTCATTTCTTCGTTCTTTCCTTATAGATTAACGAATTTTCGTATGCTTCATGTCTTAATTCTTCTAATTCATTTAGTTGACTTAATCGTAGACGTCCGGCTTCATGTAAATCAAGATTACATGTTTTCAAAGCCCAAAATGCTTTGTGTTCAATTTCTACTGGAAGATGACATGCTTTTCCATAAACAAGTCTAAAAGGTGTGGTTCCAATTGGAGTTTTGTAGGCTGTTCTAAAAGCCCAGAGTGCATCCTCCAATTTAATGGACCATTCCTTCGGATTTGATCCTACGGTTTTCTCTAGAATACATTTTAAAGCTCGGTTGGTATTTTCAACTTGTCCACTTGTTTGTGGATGATATGCGGTGGAGATTTTATGAGTTACTCCATATCTTTTAAGAACTTTCTCAAGTTGATTATTACAGAAATGAGTACCCCGATCACTTATTAAAGCTTTCGGTGTTCCAAACCTTGCAAAAAGACATTTTAAAAAGTTGACTACAACTCGTGCATCGTTAGTTGGGAGAGCTTGTGCTTCCGCCCATTTAGATACATAATCAATGGCTACGAGTATATATAGATTATTATGAGATTTTGGAAATGGACCCATAAAGTCAATACCCCAAATGTCAAATACTTCACATACTTGGATGACATTTTGTGGCATTTCATCACGTTGACTTATTTTTCCGGCCCTTTGACATGCATCACAAGATTTGCAAAGAAGGTGTGCGTCTTTGTAAATTGTAGGCCAATAGAATCCAGCTTCATAAACTTTTCTTGCTGTTAGTTGAGGCCCATAATGCCCTCCTGTTGGTCCTGTGTGACAATGGTTTAAAATTTTACTAGCTTCATCTCCAAATACACATCGGCGTATTATTTCATCGGGACAACTTTTAAACAGATGTGGATCTTCCCAGAAATAGTGTTTTATATCACTGAAGAATTTCTTTCGTCTTTGGTACGATAATCCTTTTTCAAGGAATCCACAAACTAAGTAGTTTGCATAGTCTGCAAACCATGGGATTTCTTTATAATCTATCTTCAATAGATATTCATCAGGAAAGTTGTCTTGTATGGCTGATTCATTTAGAACTTCTAATTCGGGATTTTCAAGACGAGAAAGATGATCAGCGGCGAGATTTTCTGCTCCTCTTTTATCTCGGATTTCAATATCAAACTCTTGTAAGAGTAAGATCCAACGGATTAATCTTGGTTTAGCATCTTGTTTTGAAAATAGGTATCTAAGAGCAGAATGGTCGGTATAGACCACCGTTTTTGCTAGAACGAGATATGATCGAAATTTGTCAAAAGCAAAGATAATAGCAAGGAGTTCTTTTTCAGTAGTTGTATAGTTCGTTTGTGCTCCTTGTAATGTCTTACTAGCATAATATATAGGTTGAAATCGTTTTTCAATCCTTTGTCCTAAAATGGCTCCCATTGCAAAATCACTTGCATCGCACATTAGTTCAAATGGTAGATTCCAATTTGGTGTTATCATGATCGGTGCATTAGTGAGTTTTTCTTTAAGAATATTAAAAGATTTGATACACTCATCTGAAAAGATGAATGGAGCATCCTTTTCTAGGAGTTTATTCATAGGAGTGGCAATTTTAGAAAAATCTTTTATGAAACGTCGGTAAAAATCGGCATGCCCTAGAAAACTCCTAACTCCTCTAACATTGGTGGGATGTGGAAGTTTAGCAATTACATCTACTTTAGCTCTATCCACTTCAATTCCTTCTTTTGAAATTTTATGTCCAAGAACGATGCCTTCTTTAACCATGAAATGGCATTTCTCCCAATTAAGTACTAGATTTGATTTTTCGCATCTAATTAGCATTCGTTCCAGATTAACTAGACATGATTTAAATGTATCACCGAAGACTGAAAAGTCATCCATGAAAACTTCCATGCATTCTTCTATCATGTCGTGAAAAATCGCCATCATGCACCTTTGAAAGGTTGCAGGGGCGTTGCAAAGTCCAAATGGCATGCGTTTGTAAGCAAAAGTACCATAAGGGCACGTGAATGTGGTTTTCTCTTGGTCCTCGGGTGCTATTGGAATTTGAAAATATCCGGAAAATCCATCTAGAAAACAATAGTAACTATTTCCGGCTAATCTTTCCAACATTTGATCAATGAAAGGTAAGGGAAAGTGATCTTTTCTGGTGGAGTCATTTAATTTTCTATAATCAATACATACACGCCATCCTGTTACAGTCCTAGTAGGAATAAGCTCATTTTTCTCATTTGTAATGACAGTCATGCCACCCTTCTTAGGTACGCATTGAACTGGGCTTACCCATGGACTATCAGAGATTGGATATATCAAACCTGCATCTAGCAGTTTAATAATCTCTTTCTTAACTACATCTTGCATATTAGGATTTAGTCTTCGTTGGCGTTGCACATACGTTTTATGACCTTCTTCCATAAGGATTTTATGTGTGCAATACGAAGGACTTATTCCTTTAATATCATGAATCTTCCATGCAATGGCTGGTTTATGAGCTTTCAACACAGAAATGAGTTGTGATTTCTCATTTTCAGTAAGAGAAGACGATATTATTACAGGTAATTCAGATTCACCATGTAAATAAGCGTATTCCAAATGATTTGGAAGTGGCTTTAACTCTAATTTCGGAGGTTCTTCTATCGATGATTTATATCGATATCTGTCTTCTTCTTTTAGCATTTGAATTTCTTCTGTTGTTGGTTCATATCCATTAGCTATAAGTGTAGCTAACATTTCAGCTTCATCAATTGGTTCATTACCTTCTCCTAAAGAACATTCTCCTGTTCCTTGTAATTCTGGAAATTCTTCTAATAATTCTGCATGTGCATCTATAGTTTGAATATAATAACATGTATCATCTGCAGATTGTGGATGTTGCATTGCTCTATCAACTGAAAAGGTAACACTCTCATCCTCTATACTTAGGGTCAATTTCTTACCGAACACGTCTATCATTGCTTTAGCCGTGTTTAAGAATGGTCTTCCTAATATGAGAGGAACTTGAGAATCTTCTTCCATGTCCAAAACAACAAAATCTACTGGAAATACTAAAGTACCAACTTTAACTAGCATGTTCTCCATTATCCCTCTAGGATATTTTATTGATCTATCGGCTAGTTGTATGCTTATTCTGGTTGGTTTCAATTCTCCAAGGTCTAGTTTAGCGTATAGTGAATACGGCATTAGATTTATACTAGCACCTAAGTCTGCCAATGCTTCTATTGAACTAAGACTACCCAGAAAACATGGAATTGTGAAACTTCCTGGATCAGATAGTTTTTCTGGTATCTTATTCAACAGCACTGCTGAACAATTAGCATTCATAGTAACAGCCGAGAGTTCTTCCATTTTCTTTCTATTTGAGATTAGATCTTTCAAGAATTTAGCATATCTTGGCATTCCTGAAATCACATCAATGAAAGGAAGATTTACATTTATCTGTTTAAACATATCCAAGAATTTGGATTGCTCGGCTTCAAGTTTTTCTTTCTTCATTTTACTCGGGTAAGGAAGTGGTGGTTGGTATGGTTTAACATAAGGTTTATCCTTAACTGTGTTATTTTCATTAACCTTTTCAACTACCGGTTCTTTTTCCTTATCTTGATCAGGTTGTGGTTCTTGTGGAGTAGGAATAGTTTCATCAGAAGTTACAGGTATTTCAGGTGGTTTAAGTGTTGTACCACTTCTTGTGGTAATGGCTTTAGCTGTTTCATTCCGGGGGTTAGCATTTGTATCACTAGGTAGACTTCCCGGTTTTCTTTCACCTATTAACCTTGCTAGGTTACTTACTTCTTGTTCCAGATTTTGAATAGAAGCTTGTTGATTTCTAAATGCTTGAGCATTTTGTTCATTTGTTTGTTTCTGAGATGTGAAAAACTGTGTTTGAGTTTCAACTAGCTTCGTCATCATATCTTCTAAATTCGGCTTTTTATCATCGGTTTGTTGTGGTGGTTTGTTTTGAAAATTAGGTCTTTGCTGATTATAAGTATTATTGGATACTTTTTGATTGCTAGGACCTTGTTGGTTGTTGTATGGAATATTTCGGTTATAATTCTGGTTTTGATTGTAAATCGGTCTTGGCGGTTGATAATTATTCTGATAATTATTTCCAGGCCTTTGGTTTATGTATGAAATATTCTCTCTTTGTTCCATTGTTAATTCAATACTGAGACAATCTTTTGTCAAGTGTGGTCCTCCACACTGCTCACAACTAATTCGTATTGAGTGAATATCCTTAGTCATCTTTTCCATTCGTCTCTCTACAGCATCTATCTTTGCGGAAATGGAATCTAAGTCATGGCTAGAATCGGCTCTAGCTGCTTTAGATGATCTAATGATATCTTTTTCTTGGTGCCACTCATGTGAGTGGGAAGCAGTGTTATCAATAATTTTGTAAGCATCAGTTTCGGTTTTCTTCATAATAGAACCACCAGCTGCTATATCTATGTCTTTCCTTGTAGTGATGTCGCATCCTCGGTAGAATATTTGTACTATTTGACAGGTGTCTAAACCATGTTGCGGACATCCTCTTAATAACTTTCCATATCTTGTCCACGCCTCATATAGAGTTTCATTTGGTTTCTGTGTGAACGTAACAATTTCTGCTTGAAGTCTTACGGCTTTAGATGCAGGAAAGAATTGTTTAAGAAATTTGTCAATTAAAACATCCCATGTATCAATCGCCCCTTCAGGTAACGATTCCAACCAATCTTTGGCTTCTCCCTTTAAAGTCCAGGGAAATAACATGAGATATATCTGTTCATCCTCCACTTCTCGGATTTTAAATAGTGTGCAGATCCTATTAAAGGTACGTAGATGTTCATTTGGATCTTCCTTCGGCGCACCACTAAATTGGCATTGATTAGTCACCATGTGTAGAATTTGTCCTGTGATTTCATAATCTGGCGCATTAATGTCTGGATGAGTAATTGCGTGACCTTGGCCAGTGCGTTTAGCTCTCATTCGGTCTTCCATACTTAAAGGTTCCAGATTCTCCATAATTGAATTTGTTGAATCGGTATCACTAGATGATTCTGATTTAATAGTTCGTTCCTCAACAATCTCTGTTTGAATGATTGGTGGTTCCGGAGGAAAGTTTAATGGTTCAGGATCTACGAACCGTTCCTGAATATTTTCCGGATTCTCAATTGTGAGGTCGGGTTCAAAAAATGGATTATCGGAAATTTGAACTGAAGTACTTGGTCGACTGGATGACGATTCTAAAGAAAAATCAACGGCGGTTATATTTGCTAAATGTCTTGATCTAGTTACAGGTGGTGAACGTACAAAAGGTGATGAACGTCTTGCTCGGTGCATTCACTGAATATCCTATTAGTTTTAAAAAGGAAAGAAAAATTATAATAAGTTATCCAATCAATAGACTTTTCTGATTTTGCCCACGTTTCGAATAGCCAAAAGATGCAGCAGAGGGGCAGGATTCGTTTGGTCTCAATATAATTGAGGACTGTTTGGCTCCAATAACCCGGTCCACGTACAAATCCAACTATTACTACGAACCAGAAAATTTTGATATCTATTAATTTAACCACTTAAAATAAATTTTCGTAATTTTAAGAAATTTAGATAAGAAGTAGAATAAAAATCTATGTCCTAAAACTAGAATAGCGAGAAATAAGAGAGAAAAAGAGTTCGTCGCAAAAGGTCGAAAAAGAAAAATGGTTGAAAAATAAAAGGTGACGGAAAAAATAAAAGAAACTTATAAAAACTTAAAAATACTTAACTAACCTAATCTTATTACTACAACTAACTTAAAATTATAATCGCAAATTGATATTACTAATTGGAATGATAATTGATACATAGTAAAAGGTCTAAAAATATTAAAGCTTTCAAGGAAAAACTAAATCCCAAATGGAAATAACTTAAAAAGAAACTAAAACTTAAAAAGGCGTCGCAAAATTCTAAAGCACCTAAATCTTAGTCTAAAGAAAAAGCACTTAAGGAATTCTACGGCAAAGCCTAAAAATCTAGGAGTAAAAATAACTATAGCAAAAACTAAGTTTAAAATTAAATATGAGCTAAAAATACAAATATTACGCTAAAATGATTAAAAAGGGACAAAATATAAAAATATACAAAAAGTTGTAAAAAGTACAATTTTTATAAAAATATTATTTTTATATTATTTATTTAATAAAACTACTAATTTTACAATTTAATAAAACTAATTAATACTAAATACATAAATTAAATAAAAAGTAAAAATAAAAATAAAACTAATAATAATAATAATAATAATTAGGTTTAAATAATAATTATAATTAATAATAACCCGTAATTAATGCTGAATTAGGGCTTCCTGTCGCCTGTCAGATACCCTCCGCGAGTTGCGGTAATTAATGAAGAAAACCCCGCGAGTCGCGGGGTTCAGAATTTCAATTCTGGCACAGTTTGAATCGACGCGTTTTTTCTTTATTTATTTATTTTTTATTTTCTGTTTTCTATTTTTATATAAATAAAAGATGTTTAATAAAATTTATATTATTATAAACTAAAATAAAGATAAAGAAACTTATAAAACTTAAATATTTAACAAAATCTTAAAAATGCTTATATTTTTGTTTTTCTTTTTATATTTTTGAATAATTAAAACGTATTTTTACAAAAGCGACTTTTAATAAAAGTAAAATAAAAATCTTTTTTTATTTTTTATTTTATTAGCGTTGCGCTTCCGGCGTTTAAGAGTGTCCCCGGCAGCGGCGCCAAAAATACTTGATGTTATGCGAGGTGTATATAAAATAGTTATTAATTTTAGCAGAAAACACTATTAAATACGATACAATTTTACACAAGATATTTATTTATTTATAGAATGGATATACTTAAACCTTGCTACAACACTTATAGGCAGTGTACCTAATCGTACAGTAGTGTAGTTTTTAGTAAGTCCGGTTCGTTCCACAGGGAAATCTTTAAACAAAGCTCAACGCTATATTAGTTTACTTTTATAAAAATACAAATATATATATAAGTAATATTATTATTATAAATGGGGGTTTTTACCGTTTAATGACCGGTTTGTCGATTTTAAGACTTTAGTCGCAGTTAAAACCTAATGTAAAATATAAAATAAATACAAGACTTAAATTAAAGCGTAAAGTAAATAACGATAATGAAATTGCGAATAATAAAAGTGCGATAAAATAAAATTGCGATAATTAAAAAGTACAATAATTAAAAGTGCGATTAAATAACAATAAATAAAAGTGCGATAATTAGAAGTGCAATTAAATATAAAATAAAGGAAATTAAATATGAAATAAAAGAATTATGCTTATTTAAACTTCCGTAATCATGATGTTTGACGTGTTGATTTTAGTTTTATGCCCATGGGTTAATTGTCCTTTGTCCTGGATTATTTAATATGTCCGTCTGGTTTTTGTCCATAACAGTCCATCAGTCATAAATATAAAGTGCGAGTGTCCTCGTCAAATTATCCTTATACCCGAAGTTAAATATTCCAACTAATTGGGGATTCGAATTGTAACAAGGTTTTAATACTTTGTTTAATGAATACACCAGGTTATCGACTGCGTGTAAACCAAGGTTTTACTACTTTGTTAACAATTACACCAATTACCCTTGAATGTAATTTCACCCCTGTTTTAATTATTCTAGTGGCTATTAATCCATTCCCGTGTCCGGTTAAATGAACGATTATTCGTACATATAAATACCCCGCCCATCGTGTCCGATTGAGTGTATATGGTAATTTATAGGGACGCCCAATTGTAAATCTTTATATTAACATTAACAAACTTTCATTTAGTTAAACAAATATAAAGCCCATTAATAGCCCATAGTCTAATTTCCACAAGTGTCGTTCTTTTGTCCAAACCCCAATTATGGTACAAATCCCAATTACCCAATTTTAGTAATTAGCCCAACATCATGATTACTTCGTTTTAAATAAGCATAATAATAACTTAGCTACGAGACATTAATATAAAAAGGTTGAACATAACTTACAATGATTAAAAATAGCGTAGCGTTACACGGACAGAATTTCGACTTACACCCTTACAACATTCGCTAACATACCCTTATTATTAGAATTAAAATTAAAATTAAAATATAAATTATAAATATAAATATAAATTTTACGTATGAATGAGGAAGAAAAAGATGATGATTTTGATCAGAATTCGGTTGGCTTTATAGGCAGTTTTTAATTTTGGGGCTCCGCGACTCGCGGTGAATTTTGCCTTCAAACTCCGCGAGTCGCGGAGATTACTTTTACAGCTCAGAGGAGTTTGGCTCTTTGTTTACCGACGGTTTATAATATATATATAATATATATATAATTAATATAATTAATTATATATTATATTATATTTATATACATAGTTAACTTGTAATTTTTAGTCCGTTGTGTCGAGCGTTAAGAGTTGACTCTGGTCCCGGTTCCGGATTTTCGAACGTCCTTGCGCACAATTTTATATTTTGTACTTTGCGTTTTGAATCTTGTACTCTTGTAATTTCGAGACGTTTCTTATCAATAATTGGAACCTCTTTGATTGTCTTTTGTACTTTTGAGCTTTTTGGTCGTTTGCGTCTTCAATTCGTCGAATCTGTCTTTTGTCTTCACCTTTTATTATTTAAAAGAATATCACTTGTAAATAGAACAATTGCAACTAAAAGCTTGTCTTTCTTGAGGAATAATGCTATGAAATATATGTTCGTTTTTAGCATTATCAAGTCTCGCGGACTTGGATGCTGGAAAATATTTCTTAAGAAATTTTTCCAACATACCATCCCACGTTTCTATCGTAGCCTCGGCCAATGAATCTAACCAACTTCGTGCTTCCCCTTGGAGTGTCCAAGGGAAAGTCTTAATAATATGGCCTGGTCAGTTTCTAGTTTAAGTTTAAAAAGAAGACATATCTCTTGAAAGAGACGAATATGTTCGTTTGCATCTTCATTCGGACCACCACCAAATTGACACCTGTTATTAATCATTTGAAGAATAGGTCCTTTTATTTCAAAAGTTACCTCACCAGTAGGTGGAGTAATAGCACTACCTTGTCCGGTCCGGGTTGCTTTCATCTTTGCTGCCATTGATTGTCGTGGTACCAACGGTCTTTCTCCTTCCATTTCAAAATTTGGGGGTTGAACGGGTTTACCAAAGTCTGAATATCGAGGCTTGGTCGTACTTGATTCTGAATCAAAGGTTTCTTGCTTTGATGAGGATTCAAAAATTTCAAGTACTTCTTTTGGAATCCTACCAAGCTTTCTATCAGGTTCTGTAAACGGCGTAAGTAATGGAGATTCTGAACTTCGGGTATGTGGCATATGCGACCTATAAACTGTCAATCACACAACTTAACAAAAACTATTAAACATACCAATTCTATAAGTTTAAAAATCAAAAACTATTAATAATTTAAAATAATTAAGAAACTACTTAATCACAAATTAGTTAATAATTCTATTTTGACACAAAACTGTCCCCGGCAGCGGCGCCAAAAACTTGATGGTCGTAAAGTGGTATATGAATTGTCGTATAAAATAATATGGAAAAATACCGATTAGAGATTGCTACACACTAACGGGCAGTGTACCCGATCGTGTAGTAGTATAGTAACTGGTTTAGTTCCGTGTATCGTTCCAAGGACAGTTGTATTAGTCAAACTAGAATTATAAACTATATTATGATTAACTAAGTAAATGAAGCTTAAAGGTACAAGTTTTATGTTTTGTGGCTTATTTAACGATTAGCCAAATCAGAGAAGAGTAAAAGTAAAAACAATATTTTTGGTCTTTTAAATTTATAAGTGCAAGGAAAGCAATTAAGAAAGTTTTGATATCAAAGAGATGAAATATGCTCATCTAGACTTTTTACCCTCGATGTGAATGTTTATTTAGGATTAAGATCGGATTGATTGGTTATACACGAGAACTAATTGATCGGTTTACCAAGAGTAGTCTTGAATAAACACTCAAACGGGATTACACGACGCAAGTGATGTTCTTGTCATCTAAGACCTCCTATTTGTAATCAACTAATTCAACTAGTCTAAAGACTTGAAGAATGATCAAGTCAATGGTGTGTTGATCATGATCCACTCCTATGTCAACTAATGGTTTAGCTTAGTTCATTCCCTTGGTCTGGTTAAATGTTCAATTCACCCAACCCAAGTAAACAATTAAGTGTGGTAATAAGATCCCTATAAACGTCACTAGATAAGGCAAATTACTAACACCTATTAGTTATATGGAATTGAGTAGTGAAAATATGTATAACAGATTCTAGGGAATTGATCGTTCACCTAGACAACTACACATATCAATTAAGCTATCTGAGAGTATCTACAAGAGTCGTTCTTACATTCCTATATAGATTAACCGTTTGAATGCAACTTACCCCTTTTGGTAAAAGACGGGCAAACACTTGTCACTAGGTGTAAATCAATATACTAAATCAGCAAGATGGAGTTTCTTAGTTGAACAAGTATACTAAATAGTTGAATCGAAAAGATTAAACTTAACAAGAATGGTTCTTGTATTCAAACATCAAACTATCGTGCATGGTAACTATCAATCAAAAGTAAACATTCAACATCTCGGTTATTTATCTAGATGAACATAAAAGGAACTAGCCAACAATCATGCTAGAAAACTTAAACATAACAGTAACAAAGATAGAATTCATTGTAAATAAAAGATTGACCTTTTTAGAGTAATCTTGGATGAAGCCCTTGAATGATCCTTGAATCTTCAATGATTTTAGTGTTTAGATGCACTTTGATAAGCTCAAGAACTGTTTTGAATGATATGTTTTCGTCTCTGAACAGAAAGAAAACTGGCACACTTGGAATGAAGCTGGAAAGAGGTTTAAAAAGGCTGAAAAATAGCTGGAAAGCACTGTGCGCGGCGCGCACATAAGGGGTGCACGGAGCGCACTACTCACCTACCACAATTTTACTTTCCAGTTCACGATCGCACTTCAATTTGGACGTTTCAGGTACTTGTGCGCGGCGAAGTGCGCGGCGCGCTCTGTTGAACTTGCGCGGGGCGCTCTCTGGTTTCCATTTTAATCAAATGTTCTGATCAAAGTCTTGAGTGCGCGGTGGTGTGCGCGGATAGTGCGCAGCGCGCACTGTAGTTTTCATTTTTCTGTTTCTTCGTTTCTTGTTCTGGTTTTGATCTTTGAGTTGTTTCATTTATTATCTTCAACATTTCTTCAAGTATTCAATGATTCTATGCTTAATTACAATACAACGGAATAATAATGGAAATATTACAAATTCGTATGAAATAACCGACGATAGGACTTGATATTGTGACTAATGATATGTCTATTTTGAGTAATATCAACAACAACAGCAGCAATTACAATAATAATCGCAACATTTATCCCAACAATCGCAACATCAATCGCAACTACAACAAACGGCCCAACAACAACAACAACAACAACAACAACAACAACAACAACAACAACAGCAACTACAACAATCATCCCAACAATAATAACAACCGCAACAACAACAACAATCAGAAGCAGCTATGCCAAAGGTGTGAAAAGCATCACTCGGGGTTCTGCACCAAATTTTGCAACAAGTGTAAAAGAAATGGTCATAGCGCGGCGAAGTGTGAGGTCTACGGACCAGGGGTTAACAGAACGAAAGGAACAAATGGTGTCGGAACGAGTAATGGCGGAGCAAGTAGTGTCGGAGCAAGTTATGCCAATGTAGTTTGTTATAAATGTGGAAAACCGGGCCACATTATTAGAAATTGCCCGAACCAGGAGAACACGAATGGACAAGGCCGCGGAAGAGTTTTCAATATTAATGCGGCAGAGGCACAGGAAGACCCGGAGCTTGTTACGGGTACGTTTCTTATTGACAATAAATCTGCTTACGTTTTATTTGATTCGGGTGCGGATAGAAGCTATATGAGTAGAGATTTTTGTGATAAATTAAGTTGTCCATTGACGCCGTTGGATAGTAAATTTTTACTCGAATTAGCAAACGGTAAATTAATTTCAGCAGATAATATATGCCGGAATCGAGAAATTAAACTGGGTAGCGAAATATTTAAGATTGATTTGATACCAGTAGAGTTAGGGAGTTTTGATGTAATAGTTGGCATGGACTGGCTGAAGAAGGTGAAAGCAGAGATCGTATATTATAAAACTGCAATTCGCATTGTACGAGAAGAAGGAGAACCCTTAATGGTGTACGGAGAAAAGGGCAACATGAGGCTACATCTTATTAGTAATTTGAAGGCACAAAAACTAATAAGAAAAGGTTGCTATGCTGTTCTAGCACACGTCGAGAAAGTACAAACTGAAGAAAAGAGCATCAATGATGTTCTCGTCGCAAAAGAATTTCCCGATGTATTTCCGAAAGAATTACCGGGACTACCTCCACATCGATCTGTTGAATTTCAAATAGATCTTGTACCAGGAGCTGCACCAATAGCTCGTGCTCCTTATAGACTCGCACCCAGCGAGATGAAAGAACTGCAAAGCCAACTGCAAGAACTATTAAAACGTGGTTTCATTCGACCAAGCACATCACCATGGGGAGCTCCTGTTTTATTTGTCAAGAAGAAGGATGGTACATTTAGGTTGTGTATTGACCACAGAGAGTTGAACAAACTTACCATCAAAAACCGTTATCCACTGCCGAGAATTGACGACTTATTTGATCAACTACAAGGCTCGTCGGTTTATTCGAAGATCTTTTACGTTCTGGATATCATCAAATGCGAGTAAAGGAGGATGATATTCCAAAAACTGCTTTTAGGATGCGTTATGGTCATTACGAGTTTATGGTTATGCCGTTTGGATTGACTAACGCACCAGCTGTGTTCATGGACCTTATGAACCGAGTGTGTGGGCCATATCTTGACAAGTTTGTCATTGTTTTCATCGATGACATACTTATTTACTCAAAGAATGATCAAGAGCATGAAGAACATTTGAGAAAAGTGCTAGAAGTATTGAGGAAAGAAAAACTGTACGCTAAGTTTTCAAAGTGTGCATTTTGGTTGGAAGAAGTTCAATTCCTCGGTCACATAGTGAACAAAGAAGGTATCCAGGTGGACCCAGCAAAGATCAAAACCGTTGAAAAGTGGAAAACCCCAAAAACTCCGAAGCATATACGTCAATTTTTAGGATTGGCTGGTTACTACAGAAGATTCATCCAAGATTTCTCCAAAATAGCAAAACCCTTGACTGCATTAACGCATAAAGGGAAGAAATTTGAATGGAAGGATGAACAAGAGAAGGCGTTTCAATTATTGAAGAAAAAGCTAACTACGGCACCTATATTGTCATTGCCTGAAGGGAATGATGATTTTGTGATTTATTGTGACGCATCAAAGCAAGGTCTCGGTTGTGTATTAATGCAACGGACGAAGGTGATTGCTTATGCGTCTAGACAATTGAAGATTCACGAGCAAAATTATACGACGCATGATTTGGAATTAGGCGCGGTTGTTTTTGCATTAAAGACTTGGAGGCACTACTTATATGGGGTCAAAAGTATTATATATACCGACCACAAAAGTCTTCAACACATATTTAATCAGAAACAACTGAATATGAGGCAGCGTAGGTGGATTGAATTGTTGAATGATTACGACTTTGAGATTCGTTACCACCAGGGGAAGGCAAATATGGTAGCCGACGCCTTGAGCAGAAAGGACAGAGAACCCATTCGAGTAAAATCTATGAATATAATGATTCACACTAACCTTACTACTCAAATAAAGGAGGCGCAACAAGGAGTTTTAAAAGAGGAAAAGTTAAAGGATGAAATACCCAAAGGATCGGAGAAGCATCTTAATATTCGAGAAGACGGAACCCGGTATAGGGCTGAAAGAATTTGGGTACCAAAATTTGGAGATATGAGAGAAATGGTACTTAGAGAAGCTCATAAAACCAGATACTCAATACATCCTGGAACGGGGAAGATGTACAAGGATCTTAAGAAACATTTTTGGTGGCCAGGTATGAAAGTCGATATTGCTAAATACGTAGGAAAATGTTTGATGTGTTCTAAGGTCAAAGCTGAGCATTAGAAACCATCAGGTCTACTTCAACAACCCGAAATCCCGGAATAGAAATGGGAAAACATTACCATGGATTTTATCACTAAATTTCCAAGGACTGCAAGTGGTGTTGATACTATTTGGGTAATAGTTGATCGTCTCACCAAATCAGCACACTTCCTGCCAATGAGAGAAGATAACAAGATGGAGAAGTTAGCACGACTGTATTTGAAGGAAGTCGTCTCTAGACATGGAATACCAATCTCTATTATCTCTGATAGGGATGGCAGATTTATTTTAAGATTCTGGCAGACATTACAGCAAGCATTGGGAACTCGTCTAGACATGAGTACTGCCTATCATCCACAAACTGATGGGCAGAGCGAAAGGATGATACAAACGCTTGAAGACATGCTACGAGCTTGTGTTATTGATTTTGGAAACAGTTGGGATCGACATCTACCGTTAGCAGAATTTTCCTACAACAACAGCTACCATTCAAGCATTGAGATGGCGCCGTTTGAAGCACTTTATGGTAGAAAGTGCAGGTCTCCGATTTTTTGGAGTGAAGTGGGGGATAGACAGATTACGGGTCCGGAGATAATACAAGAAACTACCGAGAAAATCATCCAAATTCAACAAAGATTGAAAACCGCCCAGAGTCGACAAAAGAGCTACGCGGACAGTAAAAGAAAAGATATAGAGTTTGAAATTGGAGAAATGGTCATGCTTAAGGTTTCACCTTGGAAAGGCGTTGTTCGATTTGGTAAACGGGGGAAACTAAATCCAAGGTACATTGGACCATTCAAGATTATAGATCGTGTCGGACCAGTAGCTTACCAACTGGAGCTACCTCAATAACTCGCCGCTGTACATAACACATTCCACGTCTCAAATTTGAAGAAATGTTTTGCTAAAGAAGATCTCACTATTCCATTGGACGAAATCCAAATCAATGAAAAACTTCAATTCATTGAAGAACCCGTCGAAATAATGGATCGTGAGGTTAAGAGACTTAAACAAAACAAGATACCGATTGTTAAGGTTCGATGGAATGCTCGTAGAGGACCCGAGTTACCCTGGGAGTGTGAAGATCAGATGAAGAAGAAATACCCGCATTTATTTCCAGAAGATACGTCAACACCTCCAACTGCTTAAAATTTCGGGACGAAATTTATTTAACGGGTAGGTACTGTAGTGACCCGAACTTTTCCATGTTTATATATATATTAAATGAAATTGTTATTTACATGATTAAGTGTTTCCAACATGTTAAGCAATCAAACTTGTTAAGACTTGATTAATTGAAATAGGTTTCATATAGACAATTGACCACCCAAGTTGATCGGTGATTCACGAACGTTAAAACTTTAAAAACGATACGATAACATATATACGGTTATATATATAGTTAACATGATTTTATTATAAGTATGTATCTCATTAGGTATTTTAACAATGAGTTATATACATAAAAATGAGACTATTAATTTAAGAAACTCAAAAACGATATATATAACGATTATCGTTATAACAACGTCTTACTAGATACATATGAATCATATTAAGATATTGATACACTTGGTTAATTATGTTAAATGATAAGTAAATATATTATTAAGTGTATTAACAATGAAATACATATGTAAAAATAAGACTACTAACTTAATGATTTCGAAACGTGACATATATGTAACGATTATCGTTGTAACGACATTTAACTGTATATATATCATACTAAGATATATTATATATCATAATATCATGATAATATAACAATTTAACATCTCATTTTTTATAATAAACAATGGGTTAACAACATTCAACAAGATCGTTAACCTAAAGGTTTCAAAACAACATTTACATGTAACGACTAACGATGACTTAACGACTCAGTTAAAATGTATATACATGTAGTGTTTTAATATGTATTCATACACTTTTGAAAGACTTCAAGACACTTATCAAAATACTTCTACTTAACAAAAATTCTTACAATTACATCCACGTTCAGTTCCATCAACAATTCAACTCGTATGCACCCGTATTCGTACTTGTACAATACACAGCTTTTAGATGTATGTACTATTGGTATATACACTCCAATGATCAGCTCTTAGCAGCCCATGTGAGTCACCTAACACATGTGGGAACCATCATTTGGCAACTAGCATGAAATATCTCATAAAATTACAAAAATATGAGTAATCATTCATGACTTATTTACATGAAAACAAAATTACATATCCTTTATATCTAATCCATACACCAATGACCAAAAACACAACACTTTCATTCTTCAATTTTCTTCATCTAATTGATCTCTCTCAAGTTCTATCTTCAAGTTCTAAGTGTTCTTCATAAATTCCAAAAGTTCTAGTTTCATAAAATCAAGAATACTTCCAAGATTGCAAGTTTACTTCCAAGTTTTCTAAATCCATTCCAAGTAATCATCCAAGATCAAGAAATCTTTGTTACTTATAGTAGGTTATCTTTCTAATACAAGGTAATAATCATATTCAAACTTTAATTCAATTTCTATAACTATAACAATCTTATTTCGAGTGGAAATCTTACTTGAAATTGTTTTCGTGTCATGATTCTGCTTCAAGAACTTTCAAGCCATCCAAGGATCCTTTGAAGCTAGATCTATTTTTCTCATTTCCATTAGATTTATCCAAGGAACTTGAGGTAGTAATGATGTTCATAACATCATTCGATTCATACATATAAAGCTATCTTATTCGAAAGTTTAAACTTGTAATCACTAGAACATAGTTTAGTTAATTCTAAACTTGTTCGCAAATAAAAGTTAATCCTTCTAACTTGACTTTTAAAATCAACTAAACACATGTTCTATATCTATATGATATGCTAACTTAATGATTTAAAACCTGGAAACACGAAAAACACCGTAAAACCGGATTTACGCCGTCGTAGTAACACCGCGGGCTGTTTTGGGTTAGTTAATTAAAAACTATGATAAACTTTGATTTAAAAGTTGTTATTCTGGGAAAATGATTTTTATTATGAACATGAAACTATATCCAAAAATTATGGTTAAACTCAAAGTGGAAGTATGTTTTCTAAAATGGTCATCTAGACGTCGTTCTTTCGACTGAAATGACTACCTTTACAAAAACGACTTGTAACTTATTTTTCCGACTATAAACCTATACTTTTTCTATTTAGATTCATAAAATAGAGTTCAATATGAAACCATAGCAATTTGATTCACTCAAAACGGATTTAAAATGAAGAAGTTATGGGTAAAACAAGATTGGATAATTTTTCTCATTTTAGCTACGTGAAAATTGGTAACAAATCTATTCCAACCATAACTTAATCAACTTGTATTGTATATTATGTAATCTTGAGATACCATAGACACGTATACAATGTTTCGACCTATCATGTCGACACATCTATATATATTTCGGAACAACCATAGACACTCTATATGTGAATGTTGGAGTTAGCTATACAGGGTTGAGGTTGATTCCAAAATATATATAGTTTGAGTTGTGATCAATACTGAGATACGTATACACTGGGTCGTGGATTGATTCAAGATAATATTTATCGATTTATTTCTGTACATCTAACTGTGGACAACTAGTTGTAGGTTACTAACGAGGACAGCTGACTTAATAAACTTAAAACATCAAAATATATTAAAAGTGTTGTAAATATATTTTGAATATACTTTGATATATATGTATATATTGTTATAGGTTCGTGAATCAACCAGTGGCAAAGTCTTACTTCCCGACGAAGTAAAAATCTGTGAAAGTGAGTTATAGTCCCACTTTTAAAATCTAATATTTTTGGGATGAGAATACATGCAGGTTTTATAAATGATTTACAAAATAGACACAAGTACGTGAAACTACATTCTATGGTTGAATTATCGAAATCGAATATGCCCCTTTTTATTAAGTCTGGTAATCTAAGAATTAGGGAACAGACACCCTAATTGACGCGAATCCTAAAGATAGATCTATTGGGCCTAACAAACCCCATCCAAAGTACCGGATGCTTTAGTACTTCGAAATTTATATCATATCCGAAGGGTGTCCCGGAATGATGGGGATATTCTTATATATGCATCTTGTTAATGTCGGTTACCAGGTGTTCACCATATGAATGATTTTTATCTCTATGTATGGGATGTGTATTGAAATATGAAATCTTGTGGTCTATTATTACGATTTGATATATATAGGTTAAACCTATAACTCACCAACATTTTTGTTGACGTTTAAAGCATGTTTATTCTCAGGTGAATACTAAGAGCTTCCGCTGTTGCATACTAAAATAAGGACAAGATTTGGAGTCCATGTTTGTATGATATTGTGTAAAAACTGCATTCAAGAAACTGATTTCGATGTAACATATTTGTATTGTAAACCATTATGTAATAGTCGTGTGTAAACAGGATATTTTAGATTATCATTATTTGATAATCTACGTAAAGCTTTTTAAACCTTTATTTATGAAATAAAGGTTATGGTTTGTTTTAAAAATGAATGCAGTCTTTGAAAAACGTCTCATATAGAGGTCAAAACCTCGCAACGAAATCAATTAATATTGAACGTTTTTAATCAATAAGAACGGGACATTTCAGTATCCGCAGACGCCGGGGCAGCCCTGGAAAAATATTCAAGGGCAGGCAAATCTCGCAAGCTAATTTATGCAGGCGGCACCTCCTGACATGGTCCACCTATTTTCACAACCTGATTTTGTTCAGGATATGATGAGGCATTTCTTCGCAGGGCTCAAAGGTGACCCTGTTAAACCACCTTTTGAGCTACCAACTACTTTTAATAAGTTTCCTCCGTATATAACTGCATATCCGTTTCCATCTGCGCCAAAGATACCTCATACGTTGGGTACTTACAATGGCTTAACTGATCCAGATGACTTCTTACAGCGCTTTGAAGGCGCGATGCGCACTCAAGGTTGGGTGGATCCGGTTGCGTGTCAGATATTCCCAATGACACTGCAGGGTATTGCTCGTGAATGGTTTAATAAACTGCCGGCGGGTAGTATAGCCGGGTTTATGGATCTGTGGATGAAATTCTTGCTGCAATATCAGAATCAGAGGCCACGCAAACGCACTCATATCGAATGTCATGATATTGTGCAAAAACCCAAGGAATCTTTGGGAGAATTTCTCACAAGATATACTAATGAGTGTCTGCGCATACCAGATCTCAAGCCAGAGCAACAGATTTCCGGACTCATACATGGTATAAACTCAGAACGTCATCCAACACTGGTAAGGCGTCTGCACCATACGGTCCCAACAACTTATGCTGAAGCGCTTAATGAATGCCATGACTATATGCGGAGTGGCGAAGATAATGATATTCCAACAGCTAGTTCACGCAACGAGAGGAAAGACGATGATGATCGTTCGCGTGATCAAAATCCTGGCAACAACTCTCGCGGAAGGTATCCTAGCGGTGGTCCTATCAGGAATGATAAAGGGAAATCAAGTGGCAATTATCGAAACAAAAATCAGCGCGGCATCAATAATCAGAACTATGCGCTGCTTAAAAGTTTGTCTAAAACGCCAAAAGAAATTTTGGCAACCGAACCAGTGTGCGCAACCTTTGCGGTTCCAACTCCGCTTACAGAATTTGGTAAGCGGGATAAAACGAAGTATTGCGAATTCCATGACGATTACGGGCATGACACAAATCGATGCAAAAACTTGATGGAACGAGTGCTCGAGGCACTACGCACAGGTAAATTGGATCACCTAAAACCACTTAAGAAGGACAAGGGAAAATCCGCAGAAGAAGGGTCTGAAAGGACCCGTTCATATATATTATAAACGATTCACAATAGTTGATTACATCGCGAGGTATTTGACCTCTATATGATACATTTTACAAACATTGCATTCGTTTTTAAAAGACAAACTTTCTTTACAACGGAAGTTGATGGCATGCACACCATTTGATAATACATCCAACTATAATTGACATAATAATAATAATAATCTTGATGAACTCAATGACTCGAATGCAACGTCTTTCAAAATATGCCATGAATGACTCCAAGTAATATCCTTAAAATGAGCTAATGCACAGCGGAAGATTTCTTTAATACCTGAGAATAAACATGCTTTAAAGTGTCAACCAAAAGGTTGGTGAGTTCATAGGTTTATCATAACAATCATTTCAATATATTAATAGACCACAAGATTTTCGTTTATGAATATATGTACACTCGCAAGTGTATAAAAGTATTCTATAAGTTGTAGGCACCCGGTAACAAACCTTAACGTTCATGTTTTACCCTCTAAAGTACACCAGATCAGGTGTGTTTAAAATAACCTCGAAGTACTAAAGCATCCCATAGTCAAGATGGGGTTTGTCAGGCCCAATAGATCTATCTTTAGGATTCGCGCCTACCGTACATAGACAAGTAGTTTAATGTTACCAAGCTAAGGGAATATTTCTGGTTTAAACCCACGTAGAATTAGTTTTAGTACTTGTACCTATTTCGTAAAACATTTATAAAACAGCGCATGTATTCTCAGCCCAAAAATATATTGCAAAAGCAAATAAAAAGGGAGCTATGAAAACTCACCATACTGTATTTCGTAGTAAAAATACATATAACGTCATTTAACAAGTGCAAGGTTGGCCTCGGATTCACGAACCTATATTAATTATATATATTTATATGTTGGTCAATATTTGTCTAATAATTTTTGGTCAAGTCATAGTGTACCACAATCCTAATGCTCGAGACTAATATGCAAAAGTCAACAAAAGTCAACTTGACCCAAAATGACTTCTAAAATTTATACGTGTTTATTATATATCTTAACTATAGTCGTTTTATATATTTAAATATATTTATTATATTTTATAATAATAAAAGTCATTTATTAATAAAAATTTATATTAACGTTTATATATAATAAAATATACTTTTATATATCTTAAGTAGTAAAATTTATAAAGTTCACTTAATATCGTAAAACTATAGTGGTAAGTATTATTAATGTAATTATGTTACGCGTGGTGAAAAATATCTTTGTATCCCCTATTTATTTGATAAAATAATATTGATCATAATAATAATAAGTAAAAGTTGTATTATTTTGTAATAATAATTATTATTATTCTATAACAATATTTATATTTACTAAAAATGGTATTATGATAAAATGATAATACTAACATAATAGTAATAATGATATTTTATAATAACAATGATATTTCTATTAAAATAATAACGACGATAGTAATAATAATCATTTTAACAATAATACTAAAATTCAGCTGACTATAACTTCTAATCCATTCATCGAAACCATTCGATATCTAAATGAAAAGTTCTTAATTTTTCGCTAGCTTTCCAATGACATGCATATCATATTACCTATCTCAGTAGCATATGTATCTAATTCAGGATTCAACAAACCTATCTAAGGACAATATCGAATGTACAAGCATGCATAATCCTATATACTCGAGCACTAGTCAGGGATACACTATTGATATATAAAAGTTAAGTTATGAGTGCTCACGTATCAATATTGAGATTCAATATTGCAGGTAAGTACGTAGACGCAACGGAGATGATAAACACTAGATTGACCTCACGAGCATACCCATGAACCATACCCATCACCTCCATAGCTATAACCCATAATTTCTTTAGCTTCGACTCATTCGAAAAACTATTTTGAAATCACTCGGACATCACTCCGTCGTAATATTTTATGTATACTAATAATATCTTGAAATAATACAGAGCAAATATATATATATATATATATATATATATATATATATATATATATATATATATATATATATATATATATATATATATATATATATATATATATATATATATATATATATATATATATGTAAATCGATTGAGAGAGTTTAGAGAAATATATTTTCAAGTTTCTATGAAATAATGAAACCTATTGAATTCTATTTATAATAGATTTTTGAATTATTAAAGTATGAATTATTAAAGTGAATTATTAAAGTATGAATTATTAAAGTGAATTATTAAAGTATGAATTATTAAAGTGAATTATTAAAGTATGAATTATTAAAGTGAATTATTAAAGTGAATTATTAAAGTATGAATTATTAAAGTATGAATTATTAAAGTGAATTATTAAAGTTAAAGTAAAGTAAAAGTAAAGTAAAGTTAAAGTATAGTAAAAGTATAAAAACTATGTATGTATAATACGCGTATAAATATATATAATATTAATTTAAATCATTATATATATTTAATGAATTAAAATATAAATATCGTTATATTTATTATACTGGTTAAGTAATGAGTTGTCAAAAGTGATTCTAGATATTTATAAAAGTTATATACGTTTTAATAATAAAGTTCTTTTTAAACTGAAAATGTTTTTGTACGTTTGAAAATAGATTAATAGAATATTATGGAAACCAATTTTCCACTAGCTTTTGTCTAACTTTCGTAAATGACACTTTTTATTTTTATTTATAAATAGCTTTACAAATTATTTCGAATATCGTTAAGAGGAATAGATTTTCTCAAATCATAGTGGACCTCTCAACAGAGACTTGTAATCATAATTCAATGTTTCTGATAATTCAATCATTTAATATATTTTTTTTTTAATTTCGTCGATAATCATATTGAAACAAATACGTTCATATAAAGCATTATACGTTTAAATACTTTGTTGACATTTTCAATTTATAACATATACACATATACATACATATTCATAAATGTTCATTTAATGGTTCGTGAATCATTGGAATTTGGTCGAGGTTTAAATGAATGTATAAACATAGTTTAAAATCCTTGAGGTTTAACTTAACAAACATTGCTTATCGTGTCAGAATAATATAAAGATAAAGTTTAAATTTAGTCGGAAATTTCCGGGTCGTCACAGTACCTACCCATTAAAGAAATTTCGTCCCCGAAATTTGATAGAGGTCATTATGGCTAACAATGAGAATGTTATTATGACGTAACGATTATGAAGTTTTATCATGTCTAAGAAGTATGGATAAAATAATTCGATTACTCGAAGCGTATGAGGGAAGTTATCGTAAATGAAGGAAATAAGATTATAGTGATTCGTCATATCTTTTGACATCATCACAATTGATCTCCGAATTTAAAGAAAATCTTTGTAATCTATGTTGGATTTGATGCTTCGGTGATTAAGGAGATTATGATTCTCTTCGAATTAATACGATAATCCATCTTGATTTCTCTATCGGGTATTTCATTATAAATCCACCTCCTTCGTTTTCTTACAACTCACACCTTCTATTCTCTCTCCCTCAACTCATATTTTAAAGTATTTGTCAATATGCTTCATCCAATACTGATTCTCGATATACTCCTCACTTTCATATCTGTCGTTCTTCTTTTTCATCTGCCTCCGGAAGAATCTATTTACTTCTACTATACTCTCGGTTTTATAGTGTTTTTAGTTCTTCCGTGTCTTTATATTGCTATATGCATCGATATATACGGTTTATAATTTTTGGGTGGTTGTTGGGTTTTATATCTTCCCTTATATTTCAGAGCCCCTGCTTTTGTCTTCTATAATCATTGACATCCACAGTTAATGCTCCCTTCTATTTGCTACGATTTATACTCCAATTTCTATTTTGGAGTTTTGTCCTTTCGTTTCTTCTTCTTGCGATTAAGCAACGTTTGTAATGGTCCAGTATTCGCAGATATGAATTTCAGAATGAACATAGTTAATGTTCTAAGAAGGAAATGGTAATGGCACGATCTTGATTATTAATTTACCAGAATACCCTGAAAAGACCGAATCATCAAGAAAATATATTCTTGATATTTTTAGAGATTAAATAGAATACAAGAGTCGTGTAACATGGAACATGATGACGGCATGGTCTGTGAATCGTCATGTCCCATTAGAAACTCAGCATGACTTACTGTAATATAATCACATTGATCAAGTGTCATTATATTATACTAACTCATGCTTCAGTTCCCAACACTACTTCAAAACATTCATAATTTAAACTCGAAAGTTTATAGAATATAGAAACTAATAGTTTCTTATATGATGTAACACTGATAGCGCAAAGAGATAAATGACTTCAGATAAGATTAGTTATGAAAATATCTTCAGAAATATCGTGGATATTTATAATGAAAGATATGATAATATCTTAGAATTTTTAATATTGATGGATGATGATGAAGATTTTTCTGTAAAGGTTTAGAATAAAGAGTAAGGTATTCGTTAATGACTTTAGCAGGCACTGAATCATTTGGATTCTTTGAAGGTAGATTTAGTCTTTGTGATTTGTCCACAGCCTCCTTCATAGTCAGTTCAATCCATTTTCCAGTTCCAAACCTTCTCTTTTTCTCAGCTTTACCACCTTACTATTCTTTGTCATCAAACTTTTTTACTGTTAAGATCGTTTACAGTTTTTGATGCTTCATCAGCATTTCAAGAACTAGTTTGCAGTTCAAAATATTTTTCAGAACTTCACATTCAAAGTATGTAAGTCCAGGAGATAGAAGTTTTACGTACACATATAACTGTTGGCGTAGACATGCTGCGAGATTTCAAAATACTGGTTACTATTTTCCGATGATTCGTATGACAATTCTCGTTACAAGATGCGAATGAGTAAATGATGTGATTTCAATAAATATAATGATTTTTTGAAAAGTCAAAGATAATTGAAGTTGTTGGTAAGTTTATTGCTAAGGTGGCGAGATATGAAAGGTCCCCAGTAACGATGACGAAAGGGCAACGTATCTATCGAGGTTATAATAAGACTAGTCCGACTGAAAAGTCGAAGTTGACTTGCTGGAGCTGTGACAAAACTGTCTACTTTGAAAAGGAATTGAAAAGTCATTTTAGCTAATAAATGCCAAAGGGTCTGACACGGATACGCGTCGAACTATGACTTTGGCTTCGAGAGCTTTTTAGGTACATAAATATGGGTAATATGTGGTTGGATCATCATCTCGATTGTTCATTGTTTGAAGTGTCTTCGCAAACTTCGGAGAGTTTGAACACAGTTTGTAATCGTTAATATACATATGATGTTCTAACACAGTTTTGAAGCCAAAGTATAGCTTTGAAAGATGTAGGAATCTAAGAGTGATGTCTTCTGTTAAATCATGACTTGGATTTTAATTTGTCAAAATCAGAATGCGTAATCAAATTTGGGTGAGAATGGTTGTTTTGATTACTATACAAGAATGTATATTGTTGTGAGATTTTGGGAGTATAGTTGATGATTTGCTTAATCAGATTCGAAAAATGTAACATATTAATTTTGAATTTATATATCTCTCGGGTATTACCTACCCGTTAAAAAAAATTTCACAATTAATATTTTGTACAACAGAATATTATTACAGTCTTTATGAAAATATATATGTGCATATTTTCTTCAGATGTAACATAGATTTAATGAGTTAATATTAAATTAAACTCATTTGATTTACGGTTGAAACTAGAACTGAATAATCCCTAAAGACTTTAGAAATTACATAACTTTTACGGAGTATTTATTCAATAAAATTGAAATTATGAATTAATACTTTGTTATTTGTTGGTGTTTGTAACCCTTGCACCATATTATCTAAAGCCACTACTCGAGCGCGAAGCTCGTTGACTTCTTCTATTACACCGGGGTGATTGTCGGTTCGGACGAGCGGATAAATAAAATCTAGAATTTAATATAGTATATAATCGTGACGAGATACTCTGGAAATGAGAGAGAAAATGGTGTTTCGGACCGGTTCACCGGTAAGTACTTCAGGTTCATCGCCAAGAGGGCAATGTGGTGGATGGAAGGGATCACCTTCTTCTTGTCTCCAATTATTGAGGAGGCTACGAACCTATCCCCAATTCATCTAGAATAGATGATGGCTAATTGGTTGATCCATTCCGGTCACACTGCTTTCGGAGCTTGAGTGGGATTCCATATCGGAATTCGAGGGACTTGAACTAATGACGAATTCCATTTCGTTCGATTGAATAGAGGATTTTTCGATATGAAATGATTTTTCAGCTATCGGGTGGTATTCTAATTACATAGAATATCTATATATATAGCGCAAAAGATTTCGTAGATTACGGAGGAATTTACGTGATATGTCAGGCAAAGTTTACAGTAACAGATACGCTAAGATATGGATTAGCAGATACGCTAAGATATGAATTTTGTCTATACACTATTTATGCAATCAATGCAGTAAGACGTGTCTAGACTAAGAATAATAAGCAGGCAATTCCGACAAAAATGATAAGCAAAACTTTTGACATGCAGACACGGTCGAAGTCCAGGCTCACTAATGCATCTTAATGACTATCAGTTAGACACACTAATGCAGACCTGGTTCGCTAAGACCACCGCTCTGATACCAACTGAAAGGACCCGTTCATATATATTATAAACGATTCACAATAGTTGATTACATCGCGAGGTATTTGACCTCTATATGATACATTTTACAAACATTGCATTCGTTTTTAAAAGACAAACTTTCTTTACAACGAAAGTTGACGGCATGCACACCATTTGATAATACATCCAACTATAATTGACATAATAATAATCTTGATGAACTCAATGACTCGAATGCAACGTCTTTCAAAATATGCCATGAATGACTCCAAGTAATATCCTTAAAATGAGCTAATGCACAGCGGAAGATTTCTTTAATACCTGAGAATAAACATGCTTTAAAGTGTCAACCAAAAGGTTGGTGAGTTCATAGGTTTATCATAACAATCATTTCAATATATTAATAGACCACAAGATTTTCGTTTATGAATATATGTACACTCGCAAGTGTATAAAAGTATTCTATAAGTTGTAGGAACCCGGTAACAAGCCTTAACGTTCATGTTTTACCCTATAAAGTACACCAGATCAGGTGTGTTTAAAATAACCTCGAAGTACTAAAGCATCCCATAGTCAGGATGGGGTTTGTCAGGCCCAATAGATCTATCTTTAGGATTCGCGCCTACCGTACATAGACAAGTAGTTTAATGTTACCAAGCTAAGGGTATATTTCTGGTTTAAACCCACGTAGAATTAGTTTTAGTACTTGTACCTATTTCGTAAAACATTTATAAAACAGCGCATGTATTCTCAGCCCAAAAATATATTGCAAAAGCAAATAAAAAGGGAGCTATGAAAACTCACCATACTGTATTTCGTAGTAAAAATACATATAACGTCATTTAACAAGTGCAAGGTTGGCTTCGGATTCACGAACCTATATTAATTATATATATTTATATGTTGGTCAATATTTGTCTAACAATTTTTGGTCAAGTCATAGTGTACCACAATCCTAATGCTCGAGACTAATATGCAAAAGTCAACAAAAGTCAACTTGACCCAAAATGACTTCTAAAATTTATACGTGTTTATTATATAACTTAACTATAGTCGTTTTATATATTTAAATATATTTATTAGATTTTATAATAATAAAAGTCATTTATTAATTAAAATTTATATTAACGTTTATATATAATAAAATATACTTTTATATATCTTAAGTAGTAAAATTTATAAAGTTCACTTAATATCGTAAAACTATAGTGGTAAGTATTATTAATGTAATTATATTACGCGTGATGAAAAATATCTTTGTATCCCCTATTTATTTGATAAAATAATATTGATCATAATAATAATAAGTAAAAGTTGTATTATTTTGTAATAATAATTATTATTATTCTATAACAATAGTTATATTTACTAAAAATGGTATTATGATAAAATGATAATACTAACATAATAGTAATAATGATATTTTATAATAACAATGATATTTCTATTAAAATAATAACGACGATAGTAATAATAATAATCATTTTAACAATAATACTAAAATTCAGTTGACTATAACTTCTAATCCGTTCATCGAAACCATTCGATATCTAAATGAAAAGTTCTTAATTTTTCGCTAGCTTTCCAATGACATGCATATCATATACCCTATCTCAGTAGCATATGTATCTAATTCAGGATTCAACAAACCTATCTAAGGACAATATCGAATGTACAAGCATGCATAATCCTATATACTCGAGCACTAGTCAGGGATACACTATTGATATATAAAAGTTAAGTTATGAGTGCTCACGTATCAATATTGAGATTCAATATTGCAGGAAAGTACGTAGACGCAACGGAGATGATAAACACTAGATTGACCTCACGAGCATACCCATGAACCATACCCATCACCTCCATAGCTATAACCCATAATTTCTTTAGCTTCGACTCATTCAAAAAACTATTTTGAAATCACTCGGACATTACTCCGTCGTAATATTTTATGTATACTAATAATATCTTGAAATAATACAGAGCAAATATATATATATATATATATATATATATATATATATATATATATATATATATATATATATATATATATATATATATATATATATATATATATATATATATATATATATATATATATATATATCGATTGAGAGAGTTTAGAGAAATATATTTTCAAGTTTCTATGAAATAATGAAACCTATTGAATTCTATTTATAATAGATTTTTGAATTATTAAAGTATGAATTATTAAAGTGAATTATTAAAGTATGAATTATTAAAGTGAATTATTAAAGTATGAATTATTAAAGTGAATTATTAAAGTATGAATTATTAAAGTGAATTATTAAAGTATGAATTATTAAAGTTAAAGTAAAGTAAAAGTAAAGTAAATGTAAAGTTAAAGTATAGTAAAAGTATAAAAACTATGTATGTATAATACGCGTATAAATATATGTAATATTAATTTAAATCGTTAAATATATTTAATGAAATAAAATATAAAAATCGTTATATTTATTATACTGGTTAAGTAATGAGTTGTCAAAAGTGATTCTAGATATTTATAAAAGTTATATACGTTTTAATAATAAAGTTCTTTTTAAACTGAAAATGTTTTTGTACGTTTGAAAATAGATTAATAGAATATTATGGAAACCAATTTTCCACTAGCTTTTGTCTAACTTTCGTAAATGACACTTTTTATTTATATTTATAAATAGCTTTACAAATTATTCCGAATATCGTTAAGAGGAATAGATTTTCTCAAATCATAGTGGACCTCTCAACAGAGACTTGTAATCATAATTCAATGTTTCTGATAATTCAATCATTTAATATATTTTTTTTAATTTCGTCGATAATCATATTGAAACAAATACGTTCATATAAAGCATTATACGTTTAAATACTTTGTTGACATTTTCAATTTATAACATATACACATATACATACATATTCATATATGTTCATTTAATGGTTCGTGAATCATTGGAATTTGGTCGAGGTTTAAATGAATATATAAACATAGTTTAAAATCCTTGAGGTTTAACTTAACAAACATTGTTTATCGTGTCAGAATAATATAAAGATAAAGTTTAAATTTAGTCGGAAATTTCCGGGTCGTCACAGGGTCAAAGGCTAAAACTTTCGCATGGCAAAAAATTGATAAAACAAAAAATGCCGACTTAGCCATTAATATGGTCGACGCGGAGAAAGTTAGCCAGCGGAGAAAGTACAATGATCACCATGACTGGGAACTTCTCCCAATCACGTTTCCTCCTGTAATGTCAATCGACACAGTTAACGAGCCCATTATCATCAAGTGTCGCATCCCTACTTGCGGAGTACAAGTTAAGCGCATGCATATTGACACCGGGAGTGGCGTGGACATTATGTACGAGCATTGCTATCGTTTCCTCCCTGCAGAAGTTAAAACGCAGCTACGCCAGTCTGATATTACGTTATCTGGGTTCTCCGGGGAGAGCTCATGGCCGCTAGGCCGGATAGAGCTAATAATAGAACTCGCGGATGACAAGAATCCGCAATTGGTTAGACAGGAGTTGGTTGAATTTTACGTGGTTCGTTCAACTTCGTGGTACAACGCGTTGCTCGGGAGAAATTTCATACGACGTTTTAACATTATACCGTCGGTGGTGCATGGTTTAATAAAGTTTCCTACGAAGGGAGGGGTTGCCACAATTACTTCACATCAAACAACCGAGTTGTGTGGTTCAGTTGTGCCTGTAAACATTCCCAGCGTAGGAGAACAACTCGCAAGCAGTACGGTCATAGCAAATCGTTTACATCTGGATAAGCGGATTAAAATTGGCGCAGGCTTGTCAGCCGAAACAAAGGCTAAATTGCATGGAATATTATCCGCTAACGCAGATGTTTTCGCGTGGCATGAATCAGACATGATTGGGGTTCCGCGATATATTGCGGAACACAAATTAAATGTTAATCCATCACTCACGCCCGTTAGACAAAAGAAGCGGCATATGGCTCTTGAACACAGTGATTGGTTGTGCACGGAAGTAGATAACCTTGTCAAAGCAAATATTCTGCAGGAAGTACGCTATCAGACATGGGTTGCTAATCCTGTGTTAGTCAAGAAGGCTGACGGTAATTGGCGGATGTGCGTTGATTTTAAAGACATTAATAAAGAGTGTCCTAAGGACAACTACCCTCTCCCGGAGATAGACTGGAAGGTGGAATCATTGTCAGGTTTCCGGTACAAGTGTTTTCTGGACGCATACAAGGGTTATCACCAAATCTTAATGGCTGCGGAAGATGATGACAAAACTGCTTTTCATACGCCGCAAGGTATTTATTACTATACGAAGATGCCTTTCGGATTAAAAAACGCGGGCGCAACATATCAGCGCGTAATTGATGCGGCATTCAAACACCAAATTGGTAGGAATCTTGAAGCGTACGTTGACGATTTGGTAATTAAGAGCAACACTGAAGAAGAAATGCTCGCAGACATCCTAGAAACGTTTACGTCTCTACGCAGGATAAACATGAAGCTTAACCCGCTTAAATGTAGTTTTGGGGAAGAGGAAGGCAAGTTTCTAGGTCATGTGGTGACAACACGGGGAATCAAGGCAAATCCCAAAAAGATTGAAGCCATTGATAGTTTGCCATCTCCGAAGACAAAGAAAGACGTGCAGAGTCTAACCGGGAAGCTTGCGGCGATCACGCGGTTTTTGTCGAAGGCCGCAGAGAGACAATTTCCATTCTTCAATACTTTGAAGAATTGTTTAAAGAAGAAAGACTTCGTGTGGACTCAGGAAGCAGAATCAGCCTTTCAGGAGATGAAGAAGGTGCTTGCTGAATTACCAACACTCACTGCACCAGTATCTGGAGAAACGCTTACGCTATATCTTGCGGCATCGAAAGAGGCTATCAGCTCAGTCCTCATCGCAGATCGCGGAAAGGTAATCTACTTTTATTTACATTGTCGATTTCGCAGAAATTTAACGCTGAGGTTTTCTCAGACGCAAATGCCGGTCTACTTCGTAAGCAAGACGCTGACATCAAGCAAAGTAAACTATTCACCAATAGAAAAGCTAGTATATGTGCTAGTCCACACAGCGCGGCGTTTGCGCCACTACTTTCAAGCACATCCAATCGTGGTTCTATCTGATCAACCGATCAAACAGGTTGGTACATGCCTAATTTGCGGCAATGTCCGGGGTTACCGCATTGACTAACACAATCATTTTTCTTTCAGGTGTTATACAAGCCTGAGATTTCTGGCCGAATGGCTAAATGGGCAGTTGAGTTAGGAGAACACGAGATAAATTTTTCCTCGCGAAGCGCGGTTGAGGGTCAAATACTTGCTGATTTCCTTGCGGAGTTGCCTGCGGATGTCGAGGCATCAGCAGAACATCAAGATACGCATGCACCAACTTTGTCACCATGGGAGTTATATACCGATGGTGCCTGCAGCACAGCTGGCGCGGGTGCGGGTGTAATTTTGACTGGTCCAGATGGCGAAGAGCATACATATGCGCTACGGTTTAATTTTACTGTTACGAACAACGAAGAAGAATATGAGGCTCTGTTAGCAGGTATGCGCATTGCGCATAAATTGAATGTTAAAATTCTGCACGCTTATGTGGATTCAAAGCTGGTATGTAGTCAAGTCAGCGGGGACTTTGAAGCGCACGACATTGCCATGCAGCAATATTTATCGCTTGTTCATAACTTCGCTGACCAGTTTGAAGCTTTTCAAATCTCCCACATAACGCGGGGGCAAAATAAGAAAGCGGATGCGCTTAGTAAATTGGCCGCTTTGGCTTTTGATCATCTGGGGAAGAAAGTTCTTATAGAAGAACTGCATGCGAAATCCATTGTTATGATGCCTTTGGTAGCATCTGTTGAGGAATCCAGCTCAACATGGATGACACCTATTATTGCATTCCTGCGGGACGGCACATCACCTGCGGATTCCGTTGATGCGAGGAAGGTCCACACTAAGGCACCACTGTATGCCCTCGAGGGTGAAGTCCTATATCGAAAAAATTATTTAGGGCCGCACTTAAGGTGTATTGGTCTGAAAGAGGCAGAGGAGGTTATACGCGAGGTGCATGAAGGTGCATGCGCTCTTCATTCGGGGCACAGGTCTATTGTGTCAAAAATTATGCGGCTAGGTTATTATTGGCCCACTATGTATGCAGATACCGCGCGGATAGTGAAGCAATGCGAATTTTGCCAAATACATGCACCTATCAGCAGGGCACCTGCGCATCCTATGATACCAGTCTCCTCACCATGACCATTCTGTAAATGGGCAATTGACATAGTCGGACCATTTCCAAAAGGCCGAGGTTATATTCTCATTTATTTTATACCGTATGCTATTTACGTCAGTATCTTACGCATACTCTGCACACGCAGGAAACATCAAATTCTTGATTGTTGCAATCGACTATTTCACTAAATGGGTTGAAGCACCACCGCTGGCGGCAATATCAGGAAAAAGGGTGCGTAATTTTGTATGGGAAGACATAGTGTGTCGATTCGGTATACCAAACGAAATTGTTAGTGATAATGGTACGCAATTTGCGGGAGATCCTTTCCGCAGCTGGTGCACGGAGCTTAATATTAAGCAAACTTTTACATCCGTTGTGCATCCGCAGGCGAACGACCAGTGCGAAGTCACCAACCGGGACATAGTGGCTGGAATCAAAGCTAGGTTAGGCCATGGTAGAGTTGGTTGGGTGGACGAACTGCCAAAGGTTTTGTGGGCGCATAGAACAACACCCAAAGCAAGCACTGGTGAGACTCCATTCAGTTTGGTCTATGGATCAGAAGCTATTGTGCCCGCAGAAGTTGGGGTACCAACGTTCCGCATACAGAATTTTGACGAACAAAATAACTCAGAAGCTTTGCGGGAAAATCTTAATCTGCTTGAAGAATACAGACTCTCTGCGGCGGTAAACGAAGCCAATAACAAGCAGAAAATTGTAAAGTACTACAATCAGCATGTGCATTCACGCTCTTATAAGTGCGGGGACTTAGTTTGGCGTCAGAATGACGCAAGTCATGCGAAGGTACTGGAAAATTGGGCCCTCGCTGAGAAGGTCCGTATAGGGTAGCAAAAGCAAGCAACACCGGGGCATACCATCTCGAGACATTAGATGGAAAACCTGTGAAACGCACTTGGCACGCGACATTGTTGAAAAAATGTTATATGTAGCTGGATGGACCTGATCACTCCAATTTATTTTAGCGCATTATTTTTTCTATGTATTTTCCGTCCGTTTGGATGTGTCGCGATTGTAATCATTATTAATACGAATTAAATATTTACTCGCGCATACTTTTATTGTTTTTCTTTTTGTATGCGGTTCCTGCCTACTTAAGGGGTGTCCTCTAGCCCCCGTGCGGTAGAAGCCTGTTTGGTTACAAGGCTAGACATTAACGGCAGGCAAAGGGAATTGGTTTTCCCCTAGCCAAGCGCCACGCAGACTAGATGGCTGCCAAGTCGACTTAAAAATACAAGCATTGGTTTGCTTGTGCGTAATTACTCTCGCATTGGTTTGCGTGAGGAACTCTTAAGCATAAAAGCATTGGTTTGTTTTTAGTTGCGTTGCTTACCATACAGCTAAAGTGCACCCCTAGTACATGACAAAGCAATAACGCAGTAGCTTTTGAGTCTAAGTTGTTCAAGGTAAAATCGCTAAAGTATTGGTTTATTTTACGCAATACCTGATCATACGCATAAGTTTTAGTTAACTATGCGCATGGGCATGCGGTTAATTCTTTGTTTTGATTCGCGATATATAAACAAATTAATACACTACGCATGCATAACATGATAATAATATACATAAAGTTATTACAAATGGTAATTGTTTCAAACGCCTGCCCATCACGAGACTTAAGGCCCAAATATTGTATTTACAATTGCCTGCCTAAGCATAGGACTTACGGCGCTAACTATTACAACCTCCTAGTAATCCTCCTTGAGGAACCCATCAATCGACATATTAGGGTCCGCTGAAAACGCATTAATTAGGGGGATCGGGATGGCAGTGATGGCTTCTTCTGCTTCCAAGAGCACCGCAGCCGTACCCTCCTTCATTTTTTCTGCACGACGTCGGGGTACGGCGGTGTGAGCCCGCAGACTTGGATCACCTCTAGCACTGCCTTGTTGATTTCGTGGTCTTTAACCGCGTCAACGTAGGCGTTGAACTTGTCGGACACAGGCCCAGAATCCATCACCTTCTGCGCAATGGTAGGAAGAGCGGTGCGAAGCTTTGTTAAGTTCGCCTCTGCTAGCACGCGGCCCGTCACCGCATCATCCTTCTCCCTTGTAACCTTTTCCAGCTCCACTCGCAGACGCTCAGTCTCCCCCTTGGACTGGTCAACCACCCCAACCAGCTCGCGGTTTTTCTTTCTCTCTTCAATCAATGCGGTTTTGGTTTCCGCCGCGGTTAACTCTACCGCCTTGTGCGCTTCTTCCGCAGCGTCCCTGTCTTTCTTAACCTGCTCAACCCCCGCTTGCAGCAGCCCTAATTCTGTTTCTTTTCGCACGGCCACTTGATACAGGTTAGTGGAACGGCGAGCTTGATCCGCAACCAAGCCAAAAAAGACAAGGCCGTTTTGGATTAAGGCGTTGAGTGCCTGATTAAAGGGCAGTGCGGCTAGTTGGTTGCGGAACTCAGCCGGGAAGATTTGTTGGAGAAAGGCGGATTGCTCTGCGGTGTTTTTCGCCGATGACTGGGTGAGCTGCGCCAGGTTCGCCAATCGGAAACTGCCGTGTGGCGGGGTTGGTGTCGACTCAGAGTCAAGGTGTATCGTCTTGTCCTTTGACTCGGCGGTAGCTTCAAGGTCCGGATTGACCCGCGGTGGGGTGTGATGTGTCTCTTCAGCATGCTCTGCGTATTAATACATGGTTAAATAAATGCAAACTTAAGTATGCGGTATGCGCGAATGCAGAACTCTTACCAGAAGATGGGGGAGGTAGATCCGCTGAACGGGGTTCGATGGGAACGAAGTTGTCGTTCCGCTTATCCTCCCTCTGCTTGGGAGTGAGTTTATTTTTCTTCAGTTGGGGTTGGGAAGCTTCGGCAGCCTTGCGCTTATTACCGGAGGTGGCAGGTGCATTCTCGCCAACATTCTCCTGCTCCAACTGCTGATTCACATTCTGCTTGCGGAAGGAAATGCCCGCAATCTCCTCCGCAGTCAGTACTTTCTTCATCTTCATCTCTGCAAACATGCACGCATGTGTTAGCACATATAAATAACAAACTGTTATGTTAGTACGTGATTATACTATTCCTACCCTTTCCATCAGCGTTAAATAACAAACTGTGTTAGTACGTGATTATACTATTTATATGTGTTAGCACATATAAATAACAAACTGTTATGGACGCACATCTTCCCATGGCCAGTGTGCGGAGATCTTCCCTAACCGCAACATTACGTTCCCGTATGACCGGTGCACCAGATGTGCGTTAGCGCACTCCGCCAATAGCTTTGTTTCCTCGTCATCAAGGACTGGGGTTTTGTTCACATCCTTCTCCACCTTCTCGCACCATATAAGCGTTTGCGGAAAATTGGTACCAACTACAGTTTGGTCAATGTAAAAGAAAGTTTCTTTCCAGTTACCCGCATTCGACTTTGGGATTTTGTGAAATTTTGTAGGGCGAAGAAGGTGAACCAGGATTTGTGGTGATTGACTAAGCGGTATAGATGGCAGAAAACTTTAACCAGCGGTACCTTGTTGAGTGCGACGCACCACATCTCAAACAGTACTATTTTACCTATGGCATACGGGTGTAGCTGCCCTAATCTTACTCTGAAGTGGTCTAGTACGCCTAGGAAGAAGTCAGAGGGGGGAACCCTAAAGTTTCCGTGCTTGAACGCATGTTCGTAAATGGCCACCTTCTTCTCCGGTGGCTCGTGAGCACGCTGATTAGACAAGGGTGGCACCGGATTGTACTTCGCTAACGGTGGGTATTGTTTGACTAAATAATCAATGTGTTTCTGCTCTATAATCGATCTAACACTATCTACATAGGTCTCGTTAGCCTTAGTCATTTTCTATAGAGTGGTTGGAGAATTACTAACCTTTAGACGGTGACCGGAGTATTTAATATAGCAGCGTATTGGGGAATCTTGGAGCAGAAAAATGGAAATGTGTGTGATTTGGGGCTATTTATAGTGGCGATTTGGAGTCATGGGGTGGAATGCGTTGATCATGGCTGTACACGTGTTACGCGATCAACGGGTGGCATTTTAAGTGCGCGAGTTGATGTCAGTTGGGTATTGTTACCTATGAGCGCGTGGCTGACACGCACCTGCCAACTGCCACTTTACGTCTTGTCAGCCGAATGGTCTTCTGCGACAGTGACATGCATTAAATGACCTCGAAACGCACGTGGAACATTGAATGCTAGCCGTTTTCTTCTTTTTTCCGCTTAATAGTTTGATATCATATGTCTTGCGCCATATAACATCAAACTGGGGGACATAATGATACCGCAACCCGCATGCGCACCCCATATGTATGCGGGCACTCACTAATGTGCGTATGTGTGTGCTTGTGTGCGGTATGCGGATTCGTATCTAATGCCTTTGTTCTCGGTACAACGATTACTTGGCTATCAAGTAAATATCTTTTCCATAATTACATTCGTGATTCGGGGGAGTTTGTTATGGAAAGGATTGCCAATATCTCGGATGGTTCTAGAATTAGGGTTTGCCTATATATACAAACCCTAACTATCATTCTAAACATCATCACGTTACGTAACCATCATCTGCTACACGTCTTACGTATCCAACATCATCTAGCATCTTCTCAAGGTTAACAGGTTAGTTTTTGATTAACTAGCACCTACGACCTTACTTGGGGCCTTCAGGTCGACGACCTGTCATCGAAGGTGGACTTAATCACTTGGCTACCCCGCCGACATCATCATGTCGGCTAGGGTAATTCACGGTAACCGGACCGGAGAGCCTCGTTCTAAGATCCTTAAACCATAATAACGTATTGAGCAGGCATGTTAAACCCTATGGTAAAAATATGCATGATCAAGAAGATAATCTATGAACAGTAGATATATTAAACACTAGGACTTCATCTAGGTATATTACAAGCAAGGGCCTAGCTTATTTCTTCATCCCTTTAGAAATTATATGCGATCACTATATGTTTGATAATGTTAATGTACAACATTATAAAATATATATTTTATTAACGTATGACTTTTTTTTTTTTTTTTTTTTTTTTTTTTTTTTTTTTTTTTTTTTCTTACTTATTAACTGGAAGTCTTTTTAGAAACAATCTCTTTATTCGCCGAACAAAGAGATGAGAGACTTTTTCTACTATTGGAGTGTTTCACTCTGGGTGAAGAAGTGACTTCTCTGTATTCTAGAATAGAGGAATAATTGTCTACATCTCTTCTTCCCGTATACTACACATGTGTAATTGAGTTTTGTTATTGTATGCGATAAAAGCAAACAAGTTTCACGTGTCATGTACACCCAAAAAAATATGATACATTTGTATTTATTTCGTGTGCATAAAGTAAAAAAGGAAAATTGATTTCATTCTTTTTATCTATTTAAGAAAATGAACTAGTATTATTTTGAAATATCATAAAAATTAAATTGACTATAAAATTGTGAGAAAAAGAATACATTCTATTGTATTTGACATATTAACAACATTTTAGGTAAATTTATTAAATTGAAACATATCAATGTACTACTTTTTTTTTTAAACGGCAATTTTGACATTAAATCCTCTCATTTACCACTCACACACTCGTTAGGAAAAAACTCCTCGCATCCATCGCGCAAAGCGTACACGAAATGCTTTAGGTTAACTGTTTGGCCCGCACAGAACGAAGGAAACCAGAGGCACAACCAGTGGAGAAAACTCCCTCCTCAGGATTTGAACCTACACCTATTTTTTTAATGATACATGCCAGAACCAACTAGAACCAACCTGAGATTTTTTACCACTTAATCAATAGTTCGATGGTTATCAATGTACTACTTGATTTCTATGAATTAATTGATCGAATTTATTACTTCCATTACCATATCGTTTTCTCACATGAGCCCCTGTTTTTTTTTTTTTTCATTAAATAACCACAAAAGGATTTTATGTTTCATATCCATCCTCTAGAAACAGTTTCAAAATTTTCGTCCATAATCTTTGAAAGAATTTAAATATTAAACCAAATCCCATATACCCACCATCTTTATTAGGTGGGCCTTTTCTTTATCTTGATTTTTCCGCTCTTTTTTCGCATAGTGTTGTATTGTATGTATTTTTCTTCCGTTACGTAACCGTCATTCAAGATTTTTCATTTCCCCAAGAAAACAAACATTTTTTATTTTTCCCATTTGGGTGTTTTTAAAGTCTACAACTTTTTTCTTTTTCTACCTTCCTATTGACATTTATTTTCTCAATTACTAGGTGGGTCAGTTCATAAACATTTGTAGAGTTGATGTCTTTGGCAGTTGAAGCTGTTTCTAGTTCCAGTAACATGATTCTTGAAGATAATATAGATAAAGAAAATAATAAAAAGGAAATAGAAATTGAAGAAAATTGTGAAGAAAAGAAAAGTATAAAAAAAAGTGGGAGTGAATCATCACTGTATGAAACTGAAGATGAAGTTGAAGGTGAAGAAGATGCAGAGGATAATAAAATTGAATTGGGTCCTCAGTGCACCCTAAAGGAACAACTTGAAAAAGATAAGGTGTTACAAATCATTCTAAATTTCCCACCTTTTTAATTTGAAATCTCATATTCACTTAATGTCAATTTTTATTGTTTGTAGGATGATGAAAGCTTAAGAAAATGGAAAGAACAATTACTTGGAAATGTTGATATTAATGATGTTGGAGGTACTTTTATAATTCAAATTGCATAATTGATTTCTTTATTTGTTTTTTCAATTTGGAAATGCTTATATATTTATGATGTTGAGACTTGAATGTAATGTAAAATTTGCTTTCTTGAGTTAATTTAACACAATATTTATCTTTAGAAATGGCTTTGTTAAATATTTGTTCATTTAATTTATAGAATTACTAGAGCCAGAAGTGAAAATTCTCAGCCTTTCGATTGTGTCGCCTAGACGATCAGACATTGTTCTTGCAATACCCGAAGATGGAAAACCGAAAGGCTTATGGTTTACGTTGAAAGAAGGTTGTCGTTACAGCCTCAGGTTCTCGTTTCAAGTCAGACACAACATTGTTGCAGGTTTAAAGTACACCAACAATGTTTGGAAAACTGGTGTTAAGGGTAAGTTTGTATAGCTCAATTTAGTATCAATGTTGGAAATATGAGGTTATGTGTATATTATTTGTGGAAGAGAGGATTGATGATTTAAATGTTTGATTGATCTTGAAGGCTTTATTTATTATTTGATTTGCTTGATTTTGTTTAATTACAAATGAGAGGTGAATCCATCTATTTATACTACACCATGGACTAGTCTAGAATACTTCATCATCTAATATCTAGATATTTCCTAAGTATTCTCATGATAATTCTAGACTTAGATATTTTACAAGATTATTCTACACACATTCTACACACTTTCACTACTACATATTACAAGAAGTTTCTACATAATGGGCTATAATCTTGATCCAAAATATTTGTATACTTGCAAGCCCATATCCAAAACAAATAGCCCAAATCAAGTTTAGTTTCCAACAGCCCCCCTTAAACTTGATTTCTTCACTCCGAGCATATTCCGTAATCTCTGAAAAGTCTCGTGTTTTAGAGGCTTTGTGAAAATATCAGCAACTTGGTCGAATGACTTCGTGTACTTTATCTGCACATCTTTATTTGTTACACACTCCCTGATGTAATGGTATTTCGTATCGATGTGCTTGCTTCGATCATGGAAGACTGGATTCTTTGCTAGAGCAATCGCAGACTTGTTATCCACATATATCTCCGCAGCTTCCTTTTGGAAAAACTTAAGCTCATTTAGTAACTTCCTGAGCCATATTGCATGACAGGTGCATGATGTTGCTGCTACAAACTCGGCTTCACACGTTGACAGAGTCACAATCGGTTGCTTCTTCGAGCTCCATGTGAACGCCGTATCTCCCATATAGAATACGAAACCACTCGTACTCTTACGATCATCTATGTCTCCAGCCCAATCACTATCACTATATCCAACTAGCTTGAAGTGATCAGAAGGCGAATAAAATAGGCCATAGTCAATCGTACCTTTGATGTAGCGAAGTATCCTCTTGGCCGCCTTCAAGTGATTTATTGTAGGTGCTTCCATGTATCGACTTACTAGTCCAACTCCGTAGAGAATATCTGGCCTCGTGCAGGTTAGGTACCTCAGACTTCCAACTAAACTCTTATATTGTGTTGGGTCCACCAAGTATCCTTCATCATCTTTTGACAATTTGAGATTGCAATCCACCGGTGTGTTCATTGACTTGCAGTTATTCATCTTAAACTTCTTCAGCACCTCCTTCGCATAACCTTCTTGGGATATAAATATTGCTTCTTTCTTTTGTTTCACCTCGATCCCAAGATAGTAAGCCATAAGTCCAATGTCGGTCATCTCGAACTCCCGAACCATTGCTTTCTTGAACTCCTCGAACATTTTAGGATTACTACAAATGAGTATCAAATCATCCACATATAGGCACACAATCGTAACATCTCCTTCCTTGCTTACTTTGGTATAGAGAGCATGCTCATGTGGGCATTTTGTAAAGCCATTCTGTTGGAAATACTTGTCTATTCTGTTATTCCATGCTCGAGGCGCTTGCTTCAACCAATATAAGGCCCTTTTCAATTTCAGCACCTTATTCTCTTGGCCTTTCACGATGTATCCCAAAGGTTGTTCTATATAGACTTCTTCTTCTAAGTGGCCATTAAGGAACGCGGATTTGACATCCATTTGATAAATCTTCCAATTATGCTGAGCTGCAAGTGAGATTATTAATCTTATAGTTTCTAGACGAGCGATGGGAGCAAATACCTCGTCATAGTCTATGCCGGCTCGTTGACTATATCCCTTCGCCACCAACCTTGCCTTATATCTTTCAACTTCACCTTTGAAATTCTTCTTGGCCTTGTACACCCATTTTACACCAATAGCCTTATGTCCCTTTGGTAGTGTGGCAAGATCCCACGTATTATTCTTCTCGATTGATTGAATCTCTTCGTCCATAGCACGTTTCCACTTTTGGCTTTTTGTTGCGTCTTCATAACTTATTGGCTCACAATCGGCAAGAAGGCAGAATAATGATAGATCCTCCATAGGCTGGGTTACCTCGTATAACTCCTCAATGCTCCTTGTGTGATGTTGTAGCCTACTTGATTCTCCTCCTGATGTTGGTGTCACTTCATTAGGTGTAGTGGTTGGAGTACGTGGAGAGTGCGGAGATGGTGTACTAGATGTTTCTTGAACCTCTAGATATTCTTCATTCCTTATAGTACTCTCGAACGGATATGGGAGAAAATCGTAGTTCTCCTCTTCGGGAATATTCCAATCTCATGTTGCTTCTTCGTCGAACACCACATTTCGACTTGAGATTACTTTACCGGTCTTGGGATTGTATAACTTGTAACCCTTCGAACTTGAGTCATAGCCCACGAATATGAGTTTCTCGCTTTTATCATCGAGCTTCGTCCTTTTCTGATCTGGCACATGAGCATATGCCACACTTCCGAACACTCGAAGGTGTGAGATGCCGGGCTTCCTTCCACTCCAAGCTTCAATGGGCGTTTTGTTCTTGACGCTTCTAGTGAGCGAACGATTTGCTAGATAGATCGCACAGTCCACTGCCTCAGCCCAAAACTCCTTAGGCATCCTTTTGCTCTTTAACATACTCCGAGCCATATCAAGAATGGTCCTATTTTTTCTTTCCGCAACACCATTTTGTTGAGGTGAATACGGAAGAGTTAGAGGACGTCGTAACCCATTGTTGTCGCAAAATTCCTTGAATTCCTTGGATGTGAACTCTCCTCCACGATCGGATCTCATCGCCTTTATGGTGAGACCACTTTGATTCTCCACAAATGCTTTAAACTTCTTGAACATTCTAAAAGCTTCCGACTTCTCTTTTAGAAAATAGACCCATGTCTTTTGACTAAAATCATCAATGAATAGAAGAAAATATCTATTTTTACCAAAAGACGGTGGGCTTATGGGTCCACACACATCCGTGTGAATAAGTTCTAGAGGTTTCTTCGCTCTACTAGAAGCTTCTATTAGAAAACTGTTTCAGAAGTGCTTTCCTAGAAGGCATCCCTCACATATTTGATCCGGATGATTAATTGGAGGTAAATCCTTCACCATTCCTTTACTTGATAATAATTTTAAGCCTCCAAAATTTAAGTGCCCGTATCTCATGTGCCAAAGCCAAGAATTATCTTTGAAACATACTTTTAAATATCTTGGAATGTCATGTTAAATATTTAGCATGAACATCCTATTCATTGACATTGGCACCTTAGCAATCAAACCCCCTTTTTGGTCTCTTAAAGAAAAGGTACGATTTATCATGTGAATATCATAGCCTTTCTCTAAGAGTTGTCCAATACTCAGTATATTCGTCTTCATATTGGGCACATAATACACGTTAGAGATAAATTGATGCCTTCCATTTTTCAAGCGGATGAGAATCTTACCTTTGCCTTTAACCGGGACTTTAGAGGAATCTCCGAAGGTGATATTTCCACTAATTACACGTCTAACTCCACAAACATGTTTTTGTCACCGCACATATGGTTGCTTGCACCCGTGTCGAGATACCACAAATTTGATTCTCCGTTATCTTCACCTTTGCATGCTAGTAACAAAGTGTTTTTCACTGCTTCGGTATCTTCTTGCATTAAATTTGCTCTTTCTTGCACGTAATTGTTTGACTTCTCGCATTCCGAAGCATAGTGGCCAAATTTATGACAATTATAGCATTTGGTTTGAGAATTGTCATACCTTGGCCTTCTACTTGTGTAGCATCTCCTGCGACCTCTTGTCGGGTGAAAATTTTGACTTCTTTCGTCATTTCTGTAAGAACTATAACCTCCACGTTTGATATATCCTTGTCCTCGTCCTCGGCCACGTACTTGACCACGACCTCGTTAACTCATTTGATGAGTCTTTTCACTGCTCTCTTCCTTGAAAGAGAGTTTTGCTTGTAAAGCTTGCTCCAAAGGCTCCTTATTTTTCTTATTGAACCTCTCTTCATGGGCTTGTAGTGAACCCATGAGTTCATCGATAGTCATTGATTCTAGATCTTTAGATTCTTCGATGGCTACGACTATATAGTCGAATTTTGAATCTAATGATCTAAGAATCTTCTCAATGACTCTTACATCACTTAGAGTTTCACCATTCCTCTTTAATTGATTGACAACCGCCAAGACTCTTGTAAAATAATCAGAAATTGATTCTGAGTCTTTCTTATTTAAAGATTCGAACACACCTCGTAGTGTTTGTAATCGAACCTTTTTCACCTTTTCAACTCCCTTGTGAGAATTCTCCAAGATCTCCCATGCTTTCTTGGCGGTGGTTGCACTTGCAATTTTCTCAAAAGCTCCATCATCTACACTTTGTTGGATGATGGAAAGAGCCTTTTGATCGTTCGTCTTCATTAATTTTTTCTCCTTGCCGAGAGGACCTTTTTCTGCAGGTTCCTCATAGCCTTCCTCCACAATCTCCCATAAGTCTTGTCCACCTAGGAAGGTCTTCATTTGGATGCTCCATCGATCATAATTATCCTTTGTGAGGCGAGGAAATGTGATGACATTGTTGGCCATCATCTTGTCGAACCAAGCTCTTGATACCAATTTGTTGAAAATAGGAGGTTATGTGTATATTATTTGTGGAAGAGAGGATTGATGATTTAGATGTTTGATTGATCTTGAAGGCTTTGTTTATTACTTGATTTGCTTGATTTTGCTTAATTACAAATGAGAGGTGAATCCATCTATTTATACTACACCATGGACTAGTCTAGAATACTTCATCATCTAATATCTAGATATTTTCTAAGTATTCTCATGATAATTCTAGACTTAGATATTTTACAAGATTATTCTACACACATTCTACACACTTTCACTACTACATATTACAAGAAGTTTCTACATAATGGGCTATAATCTTGATCCAAAATATTTGTATACTTGCAAGCCCATATCCAAAACAAATAGCCCAAATCAAGTTTAGTTTCCAACAATCAAATCTTGAAAATTGTTGGGCATTGCGTTTTAAAATGATTGTTTGATTATTGTTTTTATAATTTATAGAAGCTGTGACACAACTGATTATTTACCTATCAAATCCTTATTAAATCATAAGATTTGTCATAGAACAAAAGTACATTTAACACTAGCTTGATTATTTTTTCTGGTTATTCAATATTGAATGATAATGATAATGTTATTTTATTGTAGTGGATAATACAAAACGGATGCTTGGTACATTTAGTCCTCAACAAGAAGTGTACACTTATGATATGCCTGAGGAGACAACCCCATCTGGTTACTTTGCAAGAGGCTCCTACTCTGCAAGAACAAAGGTAATAAATGTCGTTCCATACATGATATCGACACTAGTATGGGAAAACAGTTTAAATCGTTTTCTGTTCATAATATATGCACTTAATGCCTCACAAATTATATGCAATATTTATATATTTATCATCCACGAAAAAAAAAATCATATAATGAGGGGTCCAAACGGCTCCGCCCTCCAAACTCTCTCAAAGCTTTCTGCCTTTCATTGGCGGAAAACCCCATATAAAATTATGAAGTTATAGTGGCGGATTCAGGAATATTTTTGACTTAGAGGCAAAAATTTGTTAAAAGTATTTGAGTTATAAAAAATTGTACAAAACATCAATTAAAACGTTAGAAAATTATAATAAATAACATAATTGATTAAAACGACTAACCTTAACAATGTTTCATTATTAATAACTAAAGTATTACTCCAATTAATTATAAGTATATCATTAGAAGTTAAACATTTAATGTTCACCAGATTTTTATACTATCAGAAGTATTTTCGTCTTTTCACTTCTTAGATATTTATCACCTAATCTACCAACCCCGATCCTTCACCCTATCCATTCCATCACCCTTTGTTCTAGAATCCTCTGGCGATTCGATTTTCACAATTGTTTTTTTCCCATCTGGTGATTCAGTCTATTAACGGCGATCGTCTCGTTAAGATAAAGAGACATGTTATGGTTTTGGTGAATGTTAATTACAAAAAATGCATGACGCACGAACGCCTCGATCTAGCGACCATGAGTTTAAAGAGTAAATTTTAATTAACTGAGCTAATTGGCTGCTTATAAACAAATATCTTATAGTTATCTCATAACCCCATGACCCAACACTCTTTTCATTGAATTACATAAAAAAAAATTCCTTAAAAAATTTTTGATCGTCGGGACTGGGTGACCAGGTTGAATCTGGGTGGATCGAACCCTGAAGTCGTGTAACCCCACTCAAAAATCACTAGATATGTAAAATTAAATACTACGCCTTAGTCAAAGACTTGTACCAATGGTTGACTGGTATTTGTGTGTTAACGATGAAAAATGTTCGTGTTTCACTGTAAATGTTTATACATGTACAATTAACACTTGTATCTTTAATTAAATTCAAGAATAATACAGCGAGTTTTAATTAGCATATGGATATGGATGTTGCGGATTCAATTAATCTTTCTTCAGCTAAGGTTTAGTTTACATTAACGTGATAGTTCAGTTTCGATAGAAAGCACGTCTTGATTAAAAGTAGTCTTAATACTTGTGGTCGTGTACATGACACATGTCCATCTTTATATTTAAAATTTTTAAAGAAGCCATCATTTTGTTTACTCATGGGTTGAGGGGCTAATGATATTGTTCGACATAGCACGCAAACAATATCATTATTGTTTATTAGCATGTAGAATATATCCAGAAGTACACTTTCTGTTTCAATATATATGATTGTTTATTTTCTTTTTTGCTATTTTCAGTTTGTTGATGATGATAACAAATGTTACTTGGAGATCAACTATACGTTTGATATCCGGAAAGATTGGGCCACCATAGAATAGAGAACTTTTTATTAATGTGTTAAGCTACTATATAAGGTGATGATCCAACGTTGAAATTATGATAGTAAGAATGTACTCGAGTTTGGTGATGTTTGATACCTCCCTATCTGATATGTGAATTATACATTGCATTGTATTGTCATATTGATCTTTGATACCTCCCTATCTGATATTTGATAATTATATTTCCCAAAGTTTTTTTTTTTTTTTTTTTTTTTTTTTTTTTTTTTTTTTTTTTTTTAAAGCAAAACACTATATTAATATAGAAAATAAGAGTTACAGGAGGTGCATGGAGCACATGCATAAACATGGAATAGATACAAACTACACTAGCAAGAACCATTATATTCATATACACCGAAAACAGGAGAACACGGGCAGCATGTATCTTCACCGGCCTCTAGCCATGATCATCGAATACATATGGGCTTATTAGCCATTGATTCCAATTGTAGACGTACTTGGATCTTAGATCAAACGTTATACCTAGATTAGAGGCGGAAAACACTAAACTAAGATGAATCGAATACGTATTTCACTTTGGGATCAATCTAACCAACAATATGTTGATATAATCGACGCCTTAATGATTGTATTCGGTTGGGATATGGTCTAGGACGAACAGCGAAAACCGACGGCAAGAGGGTGTAGGGTGTGTAACCTAACAATGTAACCCGACTTCCCTATTTATATGTCATTACAGTGACCATCGGCCGGTGGTCCCTGACCTACGGCCGGTGGTGTTCGTCCCTCGACCGATGGTTTCTACCATCGGTCGATGGTCTGAGCTGCCAACCAAACAGCTCGAACCATTTTATGTCATTACTTTAATCAAACCAAACACAATGTATTAATGACAATGTCCTTACACGACTGAAGTATCAAAGACAATACAAATAGAACATATCACAATAAAGAACTTGGGATTATGCACCAACAAACTCCCCCTAAGACCTAGTTCTATATCAAAAATCTTCAGTCGTCAACCAATTCATTCGTACGGATCGATCACCATGTTGTTCAAGTAGCACAGCTTAGCTACTTTCACATACTGTTCAGCCTGCACCTTGTTCTCGCGTCGATAAAGCATACGATTATAATATAACGTGAAAATATCAACCTCGGTACAGTTTCGCAGCCAAATCGGATCCAATACACGAATGCATTCAATATCATTCTCATTCACCTTATCGAGCACAATCACCGCTTCTTCTGAACGATCATCATAAAACCACCATCTGAATCTCTGACTCCAATTTTGCGGCAATTTCCTCAACGGTACCTTCTTCATAGTCTTTGCTCGCTTGTACTTTACGATTCTTCGAGATTCACCAGTTCGAGGATTAACTTTGTAACTAATCCTAAGAAACTGTTGCCTAAAACCTTCCCAATTCTTTGAATTAAACGCAATTCTAATCTTCTTCACCAGTAACGAAGATAGATCGTTCATACCACAATACAACATCCTTAACCTGGCAAACTGCATTAGCTCAAAGTACGGTAATGACTTGAATTCGTGTCCATGTTTAAAATAATCAACACCAAACTCTCGTTTAACCGCAAACATGTCGAATTCTTCAATGTAAGCCCAGGCAAAAATCCTTCCTTTCGCACTTTCTTAAATTTATCATTTTCAAATACTTTGAATCAATCTTCGGTTTCTCACAATACTTCCTAATCCTCAAGATATCTCTCCAATCAGCTTCCAACTTCTCAACTGATTTATCATTATATTTAACAGGCAAGAAACCTTCAGGCAGAACTTCAGATCTTTCTTTTTCTTTACACATCCTATTCAAAATCTCATCATTAGTCTTAAACAATTCTTCAAAATCAGGAAGATCTTCATTCTTATCATTTCGATATGTAGGAAAATCTTCATGAGTAACATCTTCAACCAGACCATCAACATCTCTATCACTTAGATCCTCAGTAATCTCTGGACCAAAAGATTCATCCTCAAATGGAGAATCGTCGGACTGTGCGTCAGTAGCTTTAGCTTCCTCTTGCTCTAGACGCACCAGTTCGTCCAGCTCTTCTCGAGAGAGGTTGTGAGGGATCTCTCCCTCTTCTAGGTCATCATAAACAACAGAATGCTTGATCTCATCCTGTTTAGAAAAAAAATCACTAAAACTATAATCAATTTTAAGAGGAATTACTGACAGTGCAGTAGCATGAGAAGAACCGGGAGCCTCCAACATTCTGTTATCCGGCTCATCTTCTGTAATCTCAATCAAATCAAACTTTTCTTCCCAAGCAGTCACCTTTGCAATAGCTGAAGCTGCCAATTCTCTAGCCTGTGCAGCCTCTCTCTTAGCATCAGTCAGTAGCAACGACTGATCACCTACTTTCTTCTGCAACAGATCAACTTGCATAGTCAACCGGATAACATCCTCAGACTTAACACGATTCTCCTCTTTCAGCTTTTCAAACTGCTCATCCATTTCCTTTTTCATTCTCAAATTATCTGTCATAGCTTGAACATACAAATCGTTCAAATTACGAAGAGTCGAGGAACCAACACCTCCTTCTGTCCTAGCATGAGGAGGAGCATCAGGAGTAGGAGTAGAAACAGTCTCCTGAGATACTTGTTGAGTCACGGGCGGTGACTGATGAGTTGATTGCGTTTGTTGTTGTGGTGGTTGTTGTTGTCCTTGAACTAGTGAAGGTGGAGTTACCGAAGTAGCACCAGCAGCCGATCCACCAGTATTTTTATAAACGAACCTAAACCTCTTTTTCATTTTAAGCTTTGTTGAAACTTGAGAACTCTCATCTTCAACCATTCTCCTTTTTGAGCCCCTAGAAACATCATCAATACCAACATCAGGACGAACATCTCCTGTCTCATCAACTAACTCACCAGTACCAGATCCACCAGCAGTCTGAGTATTTATCAGTTGATCCACTTCCTCATCGCTATTAGCCACCTCAAAATCAGGATCTCTATCAGAAACACTAGTCTCATTTCTCCATTTCTTCCCAGGAGGACACTGATAGTTTTCTCTCGCAAGATGACACACCAGCTTGCCATCATTAGCACTCCTCTTTTGATTCAATCTATTGAAAGTAAGATCTGTTATATGTTTTAGTTCAATGACATCCTTCTTCAATCTAGGCAAATCAACAGTTTGGCGGTTAATCATAATTTGCAAGAATCTCGGATAAATCAGAAACAACTTGCTGTTTACATTCTCCACCAGCAGATCAAAGATAACATCTGAGAAATTGAAGTCAGCCTTCAATACTAGTGCAGCAAACATTCCTTGATATATCTCACTCAACTCATCAAATCCTCCTTGTAATGGACTTAAACACCTTAACACAACAAGCGATAAATATCTAAACGGTGGAGTGAATCCACTTCTCTTAATCGTAGCTCTCGTAATATCACCAGTATATTTGCACCTTAACACACATCCAGTAATCTTTGTCTTTGACAACTTCTTTGGCATGTTCTCATCATCTTCAAACAAGAATGTGTTTCGAATCGTATCTTCAGAAATCTTTATCTCCTGACCACAAACAGTATTACAATAACCTTCCTGTCATCTACAGTCTCAATCCTTGCATGTTTCCAGAACTCTCTCTGATTTGAGCAATATGTTGTACACGGCATAGAGATAGCTGCAAACACTCTTGAACGTTTTAGAAACTCAATCACGCCCTTGTATTTACCAGCATTAGGACCTTTCTCATTTAAACATGCAGTGAGATTGGAACCACTGTTAGCTTTCAACCCTGGAAGATCAACTGATAATGGACCCCTTGATGACTCAGCATCGGATTCATGTGCAACATTTTCTGGATCCGCTTGAACACCTGACATTATGAAAATAACTGCCAACACAATCCAAATTAGTATAGAATATTCATGTCTCGTTAGAAAACACAGTGTGATCATCACAAAATATATGACATTATTTAGACTAGAAGATCAAGATCACAATTACATGGTTACATATCCGAAGTAAGATTATTACAGACATATAGTAGTGTATCGATGCTAACAGGCTAGCATCAAAAAATTACATACCAGGCTGAAGATACATAAAGATGACACAAGCAAACACATAAACATAAACTTAAAATCACTTATCCCACAATGGGATTCTCTGGCACAAGCTTCTTGACGTATTGAACCACACCAAGTTTCTCAAACAAGTTATGCAATAAAGCTGCATAAGGAAAGGGTTCTTCCATCTCAAGAAAATCTTTCATCACATGAATGAGAAAGTGACCCACATTCACTTGAATACCCTCTAGTAGGCAATACAAAAGCAAAGCTTCAGTACCAGACAACATATTATCTTCTTCTCTCCTAAAGGTCACATTACTTTTAATTATTCTCGAGTGTATCTCATGTTGTTGTGACACATCGTCATCACTAATCTCAACCCTACCAGCATTAACTACTCTCCCTGGCTTGCATATCCTTGCAATAATGTCAGACAGTTTGAATTTGTTGGGAATCTTTCTTAGATCTTTGCTAGGATACAGAATTTTAACACCAGTGTACGGAACATTCAACAGGTTTGAGAATTCCTCCATGCTCCATTTATACTGTTGGTCAAATAAGCCTGAGTGGACAAATTTCTTCTTACTATCTTCTAAGGCCACATTGGCATAAAATTCCCACAATAATTTAGGACAATAGTAATCCCCGATGTCCAAGAATGCTTGACACCCAATTTGTTCCCAACGACTATAGGTCTGTTGAGTCTCAATGACCTTTTGTTCCACTAGAATGGGTCGTCCACTAGCTAGAATCCTCTTATGGTCGATATTAAACATCCATTGTCCAACAAAGGAACCACCTGACATTCTAATACAAACTACAAGCACAAGCATTAGATAGGCATAACAGAAAATACCATAGACCTAAAATTCACTCAAATTAAATATAAAACTGCACCATCGGTCCAAATAAGTGACCATCGGTCGATGAACTAGACCATCGGTCCGATGGAATAGACCTACGGCAGTCGGTCTAAACACATCACAAAAATTTACCAACTGATCAAACTTAGGGTCCTATGGCCGAGGGTGAAGACCTACGACCGAAAGTAAGACACCATTGGTCGAGGGTCAGAGACCTTCGACTGAGGGTAGTTCATCAGATCTGTCCCCAATTGATATACCCTTCATCATCAAATTTAAGTTATTTTGATTGAAAAACTAGCGAATAGATATCAGACAATGCTGTTTAACATGAATAGATCAAATAATTCAAACAAAACAACTTAGATAACAACGAATTAAGCAGAAGCACTATTCACCTTTTTAAACCTAAAATTAGTCAAAACTAACGAAAGAGATCGAGTTAAGATACCTTGATTACGGCGCTGAGATCACAGTGAAAAGATGCACAAATCAATCGGCCAAAAACTCCTATCGCTTACACTTGTAAATCAATGGAAAAATCTTACCAAATACACCAAGTGACTGACCCAATTGACTCTGGGTCCTTTTATACTCTCTCAGTGACCATCGGCCGATGGTCTCGTCCCTCGGCCCGTTGGTCTAGACAATCGGTCGGTGGTCAAAGACCTTCGGCTGAGGGTATAGACTGTCGGTCGGCAGTCTTAATTTTGAAAATTTTAAAACTTAAGGCTTTTCTCACCCAGTCTTTATATCTCTTTTCACATCCACTCCCCTTGAACTGATTTCTACAGTATAAAAATAAACACGCTCTGTTCCTTTAAGCTCTAAACAACTTATTTTCAAGATTAACGTAAAACATAGGATTCTTTTCACAGTAAACCTTTCCAAGAACTGAGTTGTTAAGCTTAAAATACAAAACATAGATGCACATGCAACTAACTTATAAATGCAAATAAGAATGCACATGCAAACACCCAAAGCAAACTACTGTACAAGATTCAGCCTGTCATGATCAGCAATATTATAACAGACATATTCAGTAACTTATAACCTTTTAAGTCCGCAATAATTCAACTTCTAACATCAGTTTCATTAAACAATAGCATAAACAGATATATGATATTATCAGCATAAGAGCAAGTAATACTGCTTATCATGAAGCACAATAAGAAGAGTAAAACACATATTTTTGTGAGTTGACATAACAAATTGATTCAATCTTTTGATTCAGGGATTAGAACTGAACTATGTTGACATGTTATTCCACAATTCATTCCTTAACTTATTTAGAAAAGCATATACAGAACAACTTTCAAATATATCAATAAACATTTACCAACTTTCACCCTAGACTTCGATGATCACGTTATATTAATTACTTTAACATTTTTCAATGCCAGATTTTGATCACAAAGTCAGTCCTCATTTGAGATCGCACGATGTTTCAGGTAGAACAATTGAGCACAACATGTTGACGCTGTCCTCTTATCACATCTATGTACTTTCAATTTGATTGAACAGAACCATCTCACGATGTTTCTAGCAACCCTGTCAGCCATGAGCTTCTACCTTAAACTTACACTTTTTGTTTCAGATAACATTGTATGTCTCAAATTTATTGCATACTTTATCAAGACGCATACCGGCCGCTATAAACCCCATACTTAAACGAAAATCGTATGATGTATGATGTTTGATGGATGGAAGTGATATATATTTGAGTGATGAACGCTAAGATACCTTCCAGAAGATATTCTCTGCTATCCAGGCCAATAGGTACAATCCCATACCATAGACAAAAGATGTAAAGTCCACCAAATTAGTGATGTGAACTGAATGATTTAAGTTCTCTATATCTGATGATCTAATAAATTTATCCCCCTCGGATGTAGATAACTAAATCGTCCAAGTAATTCTCCGATTGGAATATCTGTTGTCTCAGACTTAGATAATGTAAGAATCTTCGAAGCTTTGTTCAATTCTTGATCCATGATTCTCTTGCAGTAATGTGATGCATCATGTTATTTACAACTTGGAATAAACAAACATAAACATAACAAAGCATTTTTTTTTTTTTTTGGATTTTCTGATGTTGCCTTTTTCGCCTTGCTATTCAACAATACATAAATAAAATAACCAAAATAAATAAGTACAACTATACATGATGATGCACCACTGTCTCTGACTTTTGTTGCAATTGCTCGGAAAATTAAACTTCTGATATTGAAATCTATAACCCGATGACGTTGCATTGTACAAATCATTCTGTGTCTGTGATACAAGACTGCACTTCTCAACCCTTCAAGAGAAAACACCTCCCTTTGAGTACACGACATGTGATATGTTGAGCACCCGACATGTGATATGTTGAGCTTCGGTCCAAGTAATAAAGGTAAATAGAAACAAGTATGCATTCTAGACAAAGTATGCTCACCTTGGGACTCACAAAATTATCCTTTGCTACCGAGTATAAATCGTAGTAGGGGAGACTAAAATGTCCCGTTCATATTGATTATAAACGTTCCATATTAATTGATTTCGTCGCGAGGTTTTGACCTCTATATGAGACGTTTTTCCAAGACTGCATTAAATTTTAAAGCAAACCATAACCTTTAAAATATTACGACGATTATCAAATAATGATAATCTAAAATATAGTGTTTTTCACACGACCATTACATAATGGTTTACAATAATATTACACATCAACATAAGTCTTCGAATGCAGTTTTTAAACAATATTATACAAGCATGGACTCCAAATCTTGTCCTTAATTTAGTATGCAACAGCGGAAGCTCTTAATAATCACCTGAGAATAAACATGCTTAAAACATCAACAAAATTGGTGGTGAGTTATAGGTTTTACCTACATATTATTAAATCATAATAATAGACCACAAGATTTCATTTTTATAACACATCTCTTATCAGGCATTTCGCAAACTGCATAGAGATAAAAATCATTCATATGTTGAACACCTGGTAACCGACGTTAACTTAATGCATAGAATATCCCTAAAACAGAACCTCTCGTCTGTATAATAATCTCAAAGTACTAAACCATCCATAACCTGAATGGGGGTTGTTAAGCCCAATAGATCTATCTTTAGGATTCGCGTCAATTAGTAGATCGGTTTACTAATTCTTAGGCTACCAAGCAAAAGGGGCATATTCGGCTTCGATCATTCACCCATATAATGTAGTTTCATTTACTTGTGTCTATTTCGTAAAACATTTATAAAACTGCATGTATTCTCATCCCAAAATATTAGATTTTAAAAGTGGAACTATAACTCACTTTCACAGATTTTTACTTCGTCGGGAAGTAAGACTTGACCACTGGTCGATTCACGAACCTATAACAAATATGTACATATATATCAAAGTATGTTCAAAATATATTTACAACATTTTTTAATACGTTTTAATATTTTAAATATTTTCAGTCAGTTGTCCTCGTTAGTAACCTACAACTAGTTGTCTATAGTTAGATGTACAAAAATAAATTGATATATATATTATCTTGAATCAATCCACGACCCAGTGTATACACATCTCAGGCTAGATCACAACTCAACGTATATATATTTTTGGAATCAACCTCAACCCTGTATAGCTAACTCCAACATTACTGCATATAGAGTGTCTATAGTTGTTCCAAATAATATATATACATGGGTCGATATGATATGTCAAAACATTTGCATACGTGTCTATGGTATCCCAAGATTACATAATATATTAGAATACATGTATAATACAATATAAGTTAGCTAGGATATGATTTGTATAGATTTGTTACCAATTTTCACGTAGCTACAACAAGTAAAAATATCCAATCTTGTTTTACCCATAACTTCTTCGTTTTAAATCCGTTTTGAGTGAATCCAATTGCTATGGTTTCATATTGAACTTAAGTTTATGAATCTATACAGAAAAAGTATAAGTTTATAGTCAGAAATACAGGTTACAAGTCGTTTTTGTAAAGGTAGTCATTTCAGTCGAAAGAACGACGTCTAGATGACCATTTTGGAAAACATACTTCCACTTTTTAATCATGATTTTTGGATATAGTTTCATGTTCATAAGAAAAATCATTTTCCCAGAAGAACAACTTTTAAATCAAAGTTTATCATAGTTTTTAATTAACTAACCCAAAACAGCCCGCGGTGTTACTACGACGGCGTATATCCAGTTTTACGGTGTTTTTCGTGTTTTCAGGTTTTAAATCATTAAGTTAGCATATCATATAGATATAGAACATGTGTTTAGTTGATTTTAAAATTCAAGTTAGAAGGATTAACTTCTGTTTGCGAACAAGTTTAGAATTAACTAAACTATGTTCTAGTGGTTACAAGTTTAAACCTTCGAATAAGATAGCTTTATATGTATGAATCGAATGATGTTATGAACATCATTACTACCTCAAGTTTTGTGGATAAACCTACTAGAAAAGAGAAAAATGGATCTAGCTTCAAAGGATCCTTGGATGGCTTGAAAGTTCTTGAAGCAGAATCATGACACGAAAACAAGTTCAAGTAAGATTTCCACTCGAAATAAGATTGTTATAGTTATATAAATTGAATCAAAGTTTGAATATGAGTATTACCTTGTATTATAAAGATATATTACTATAAATAAGAAAGATTTCTTGAGGTTGGATGATCACTTTACAAGATTGGAAGTAAGCTAGCAAACTTGGAAGTATTCTTGATTTTATGAAACTAGAACTTATAGAATTTATGAAGAACACTTAGAACTTGAAGATAGAACTTGAGAGAGATCAATTTAATGAAGAAAATTAATGAATGAAAGTGTTTGTAGGTGTTTTTGGTCGTTGGTATATGGATTAGATATAAAGGATATGTAATTTTGTTTATATGTAAATAAGTCATGAATGATTACTAATATTTTTTTAAAGTTATGAGATATTTCATGCTAGTTGCCAAATGATGGTTCTCACATGTGTTAGGTGACTCACATGGGCTACTAAGAGCTGATCATTGGAGTGTATATACCAATAGTACATACATCTAAAAGCTGTGTATTGTACGAGTACGAATACGGGTGCATATGAGTAGAATTGTTGATGAAACTGAACGAGGATGTAATTGTAAGCATTTTCGTTAAGTAGAAGTATTTTAATAAGTGTCTTTAAGTCTTTCAAAAGTGTATAAATACATATTAAAACACTACATGTATATACATTTTAACTGAGTCGTTAAGTCATCATTAGTCGTTACATGTAAATGTTGTTTTGAAGCCTTTAGGTTAACGATCCTGTTAAGTGTTGTTAACCCATTATTTATTATATAAAATGAGATGTTAAATTATTACATTATCATGATATTATGATATATTAATATATCTTAATATGATATATATACAATTAAATGTCGTTACAACGATAATCGTTACATATATGTCTCGTTTCGAAATCATTAAGTTAGTAGTCTTGTTTTTACATATGTAGTTCATTGTTAATATACTTAACGATGTGTTTACTTATCATAATACTATGTTAACTATATATATATCCATATATATGACATCATATAGTTTTTACAAGTTTTAACGTTCGTGAATCATCGGTCAACTTGGGTGGTCAATTGTCTATATAAAACCTATTTCTATTAATCAAGTCTTAACAAGTTTGATTGCTTAACATGTTGGAAACACTTAATCATATAAATATCAATTTCATTTAATATATATAAACATGGAAAAGTTCGGGTCACTACAGTACCTACCCGTTAAATAAATTACGTCCCGAAATTTTAAGCAGTTGGAGGTGTTGACGTATCTTCTGGAAATAAGTGCGGGTATTTCTTCTTCATCTGATCTTCTTGTTCCCAGGTGAACTCGGGTCCTCTACGAGCATTCCATCAAACCTTAACAATTGGTATCTTGTTTTGCTTGAGCCTTTTAACCTCACGATCCATTATCTCGACGGGTTCTTCAATAAATTGAAGTTTTTCGTTGATTTGGATTTCGTCTAACGGAATAGTGAGATCTTTTTTAGCAAAACACTTCTTCAGATTTGAAAAATGAAAAGTGTTATGTATAGCTGCAAGTTGTTGAGGTAACTCCAGTTGGTAAGCTACTGGTCTGACACGATCTATAATCTTGAATGGTCCAATGTACCTTGGATTTAGTTTTCCCGGTTTACCAAATCGAACAATGCCTTTCCAAGGTGAAACCTTAAGCATGACCATCTCTCCAATCTCAAATTCTATATCTTTTCTTTTACTGTCCGCATAGCTCTTTTGTCGACTGTGGGCGGTTTTCAATCGTTGTTGAATTTGGATGATTTTCTCGGTAGTTTCTTGTATTATCTTCGGACCCGTAATATGTCTATCCCCCACTTCACTCCAACAAATTGGAGACCTGCACTTTCTACTATAAAGTGCCTCAAACGGCGCCATCTCAATACTCGAATGATAACTGTTGTTGTAGGAAAATTATGCTAACGGTAGGTGTCGATCCCAACTGTTTCCGAAATCGATAACACATGCTCGTAGCATGTCTTCAAGCGTCTGTATCGTCCTTTCACTCTGCCCATCAGTTTGTGGATGATAAGCAGTACTCATGTCTAGATGAGTCCCCAATGCTTGTTGTAGTGTCTGCCAAAACCTTGAAACAAATCTGCCATCCCTATCAGAGATTATAGAGACTGGTATTCCATGTCTGGAGACAACTTCCTTCAAGTATAGACGTGCTAACTTCTCCATTTTGTCATCTTCTCTCATTGGTAGGAAGTGTAATGACTTGGTGAGACGATCGACTATTACCCAAATAGTATCATAACCACTTGCAGTCCTTGGCAATTTAGTAATGAAATCCATGGTAATGTTTTCCCATTTCCATTCTGGGATTTTAGGTTGTTGGAGTAGACCTGATGGTTTCTGGTGTTCACCTTTGACCTTTGAACACGTCAAACATTCTCCTACATATTTAGCAATATTGGCTTTCATACCCGGCCACCAAAAGTGCTTCTTGAGATCTTTGTACATTTTTCCTGCTCCGGGATGTATTGAGTATCTGGTTTTATGTGCTTCCTTAAGTACCATTTCTCTCACATCTCCAAACTTTGGTACCCAAATTCTATCAGCCCTATATCGGGTTCCGTCTTCCCGAATTTTATGATGTTTCTCTGATCCTTTGGGTATCTCATTCTTCAACTTTCCTTCTTTTACAACCCCCTGTTGCGCCTCTTTTATTTGAGTAGTAAGGTTAGTACGAATAATTATGTTCATAGCTTTTACCCGTATAGGTTCTCTGTCCTTTCTACTCAAAGCGTCGGCTACCACATTCGCCTTCCCCGGGTGGTAACGAATCTCAAAGTCGTAGTCATTTAACAATTCAATCCACCTACGCTGCCTCATGTTTAGTTGTTTCTGATCAAATATATGTTGGAGACTTTTGTGGTCGGTATATATAATACTTTTGACCCCATATAAGTAATGCCTCCAAGTCTTTAATGCAAAAACAACAGCGCCCAATTCCAAATCGTGAGTCGTATAATTTTGCTCGTGAATCTTCAATTTTCTAGACACATAAGCAAGTTCGTTGCATTAATACACAACCGAGACCTTGCTTTGAGGCATCACAATATATCACAAAATCATCATTCCATTCAGGCAATGACAATATAGGTGCCGTAGTTAGCTTTTTCTTCAACAATTGGAACGCTTCCTCCTGTTCATCCTTCCATTCAAATTTCTTTCCTTTATGCGTTAACGCAGTCAAGGGTTTTGGTATTTTGGAAAAATCTTGGATGAATCTTCTGTAGTAACCAGCTAATCCTAAAAATTGACGTATATGCTTCGGAGTTTTCGGGGTTTCCCAGTTTACAACGGTTTCAATCTTTGCCGGATCAACCTGAATACCTTCTTTGCTCACAACATGTCCGAGGAATTGAACTTCTTTCAACCAAAATGCACACTTTGAAAACTTAGCGTACAGTTTTTCTTTCCTCAACAATTCCAGTACTTTCCTCAAATGTTCTTCATGCTCTTGATCATTCTTTGAGTAAATAAGTATGTCATCGATGAAGACAATGACAAACTTTTCGAGATATGGTCCACACACTCTGTTCGTGAGGTCCATGAACACAGCTGGTGCATTAGTCAATTCAAACGGCATAACCATAAACTCGTAATGATCGTAACGCGTTCTGAAAGCAGTCTTCGGAATATCGTCCTCCTTCACCCGCATTTGATGATACCCAGAACGTAAATCAATCTTCAAATAAACTGACGAGCCTTGTAATTGATCAAATAAGTCATCGATTCTCGGTAGTGGGTAACGGTTCTTGATGGTAAGTTTGTTCAACTCTCGGTAGTCGATACACAACCTGATTGTACCATCCTTTTTTTTGACAAATAAAACAGGAGCTCCCCATGGTGATGTACTTGGTCGTATGAAACCACGCTCTAGAAGTTCTTGTAATTGGCTTTGAAGTTCCTTCATTTCGCTGGGTGCAAGTCTGTATGGAGCACGAGCTATTGGTGGAGCTCCCGGTACAAGATCTATTTGAAATTCAACGGATCGGTGTGGAGGTAATCCCGGTAATTCTTTCGGAAATACATCAGGAAATTCTTTTGCGACGGGAACATCATTGATGCTCTTTTCTTCAGTTTCTACTTTCTCGACGTGTGCTAGAACAGCATAGCAACCCTTTCTTATTAGCTTTTGCGCCTTCAAATTACTAATAAGATTTAGCTTCGCGTTGCTCTTTTCTCCGTACACCATTAAGGGTTTTCTTTCTTCTCGTACAATGCGAATTGCATTTTTGTAACATACGATCTCTGCTTTCACCTCTTTCAACCAGTCCATGCCGATTATCACATCAAAACTCCTTAACTTTACTGGTATCAAATCAATCTTAAACGTTTCGCTAACCAGTTTAATTTCTCGATTCCGACATATATTATCTGCTGCAATTAATTTACCGTTTGCTAATTCTAGTATAAACTTATTATCCAAAGGCGTCAATGGACAACTTAATTTAGCACAGAAATCCTTACTTGTCACACCCCCAGTTAGGGCCTGGGCGAAATGTGACTTAATATCAAAATATACCAACATATTATAATAAACGAGAACAATACTAAATGATGAATTTAACTTTAATGAGTACGCAGCGGAAAATGAAATGTAGTTACAATGACAGGAATAACAATAATGGAAATTGTAACAGACTGAAACCCGGGCTAGTTGTAAGTTGCCTATTTTGCCTTAGGGTTTGTGCTTAGTCTTAAGTGCTTTTATTTTAATTATTTTATTAGTGTTTTATTATAATTGTGTTGTGACCAGTTTGTGACAAGGGTCCCAGAACAGGTTGGTTTATTTAATTTGGACTCCGTTAGGACCGCCTAAGGAGATACGAAAGATTATCAGATAAGATAACTAGTAAATACCTGTGTGATATGGGGTATGAGTTTATAACTCATTTAAGTGTATGTATCTGGATAGTTCTATCCATTTCTCATTTCATCAAGCACATACACAAACACATACACAAACACACACATAAACCCTAATTTGATTTTGTGAGCCTTTGGATTAATTGAAGCTAGAGATGTATTCCTTGTGATTTCGTGATCAATATAAGGTATGCATATCATAGATTCATATATTAATTCTTGCTCAAAATGGGTTTTGTGTTCTTGAATAAAAAGTGTGATTTTAAGCTTGAATCTTCATTTTTGGTGTTTGTTATGCTTAATTGATGTTAGAAATAGGTTGTATATATGTTTAGTAGCTTCCATGTGCTTAAAAATGGATCAAAAACACTCAAAAATCGAGTTTTGGGCGAAAAAATCGCAAAAACAGCGAACTGCTTCGAAACCCAGTTGCTACAGTATTTTGCTACAGTAATTTGCTACAGTATTTTGCTACAGTATTTTGCTACAGTACCCGAACTGCTACAGTGTCACTATTTGCTACAGTGTCACTATTTGCTACAGTACCGAGTTGCTACAGTACCCCCGAGTTGCTACAGTGTCACTATTTGCTACAGTACCGAGTTGCTACAGTGTCACTATTGCTACAGTCTTTTATGAAATTGAAACGGACGTAACTTTCAAAACGTAACTCCGTTTTTGATGAATAAACTATCATTAGAATTGTAATAAAGAATAATTTTCAATGGTGAACTTTTAAGAAACTAGATCAAACTATTTTTGGGCCGAAAAAGGAGTTTTAGTGTGTATGTCGTGTTTTGCACGCACCTGTATGCCATTATTGAGTGGAGTCATGATGTAGACTCATAAAATTATGAATATATGGTGTTATGACCTAGTTAATCATATGAAATGATTATATTATTTATTGGATATGTATATTAACTTTGTTTGTGTTGTTCTCAGGTTATAAGGACAAGGAGGAAGCTCAGAAATAATAACTGAGCAGTTGCTGGTAATTGGTGAGTGGGTCTATCTCCGGATAGAGTTTAAGTAGCATATCATGCTACTGTGGTTGACTCTTTTACCATGCATAGTGTAGAAATTTCCATGTTAGAATAATATAGTATGCCTGATGTTGTATGTGAATTATGTGTACACTGTGTGAATGGCACCAGTCGGGCCTAGGGAGACTGGGGACTCGAGACCGTGCCTAGGAGAGGTTAGAGTCCGTATGAGGTCAATGGTGCCTAGGGGAGGTTGGGTCCATAGGCTACTGATTGTAGAATATAGTGTGAATGATGCATCCCCTGCATCTGGATAACTATACTGTGAATTGAGTAGCAGGGACTATCGGTAGACTCAAGTCCGATCAGCTAGGAGTCGTGTGCTCGTACAAGCCGCCGATCCTCGTATTGTCTTATTGTATGCTAGTTGATAGTTAGCATGTGTTGTTGTTAGTATATAGCTTGTGTGTGACTTAAGCTATATCTGTTAGATAGATTCCATTCACTTAGCGGTGCGCTAATCCCCCACATATTCTCCCCTTGCAGGTTTAGGTACTGCTAGTCGGGAAGGGTGCTATTGCAGAAGACATGTTTGACAACCCAACTCTGATGTGGACTTTTGTATAAATAATGTTTTGTGATAACGTAACACCGTTGTGTAAACTTAAACGTAATGACGTGACTTATATTGTGTTTGTTAATAAAGTCTTCCGCTGTGTATTTAAAAAAAAATGGCCGGTGTTACAGAAATGTTCACATGCAGAAGTAATAAATGTGATATCTCTTGATCTTATGTCCAAGTAGCATCACATAAGCAGTAAGTATAAGAGCTTGAATCAAACAGCACCTGAGACAAAACATGCTAAAGTGTCAACCAAAAAGGTTGAGTGAAGTTCATAGGTTTAATGATAATGCTAAAAACGAACATATATTTCATAGCATTATTTCTCAAGAAAGACAAGCTTTTAGTTGCAATTGTTCTATTTACAAGTGATATTCGTTTAAATAATAAAAGGTGAAGACAAAAGACAGATTCGACGAATTAAAGACGCAAACGACCAAAAAGCTCAAAAGAACAAATTACAATCAAAGAGGTTCCAATTATTGATAAGAAACGTCTCGAAATTACAAGAGTACAAGATTCAAAACGCAAAGTACAAGATATTAAATTGTACGCAAGGACGTTCGAAAATCCGGAACCGGGACCAGAGTCAACTCTCAACGCTCGACGCAACGGACTAAAAATTTCAAGTCAACTATGCACATGAATATAATATAATATATAATTAATTCTTAAAATTAATATATATATTATATTATATTTAAAAACCGTCGGCATAAAAAAACAAAGACTTTTGAGTCTCCCCAGCTGGCCATGCGATCGCATGGCCTGGAAGGCATAAATCCATGCGATCGCATTGTGCACGGTTCCAGCCCACATGCCTATAAAAATCGAGCTTTGGTGCACCACAAAAATACATATTTTTCTTCTCCTCATTCAACGTATAATATTTATATTTATATTATAATTTTAATTTTAATTTATAATAATAAGGGTGTGTTAGCGAATGTTGTAAGGGTGTAAGTCGAAATTCTGTCCGTGTAACGCTACGCTATTTTTAATCATTGTAAGTTATGTTCAACCTTTTTAATTTAATGTCTCGTAGCTAAGTTATTATTATGCTTATTTAATCCGAAGTAATCATGATGTTGGGCTAAAAATATTAAAATTGGGTAATTGGGCTTTGTACCATAATTGGGGTTTGGACAAAAGAACGAAACTTATGGAAATTAGACTATGGGCTATTAATGGGCTTTATATTTGTTTAACTAAATGATAGTTTGTTAATTTTAATATAAAGATTTACAATTGAACGTCCCTATAAATAACCATATACACTCGATCGGACACGATGGGCGGGGTATTTATATGTACGAATAATCGTTCATTTAACCGGACACGGGAATGGATTAATAGCCACTAGAATTATTAAAACAGGGGTGAAATTATGTACAAGGACACTGTAGTGACCCGAACTTTTCCATGTTTATATATATTAATTGAGATTGATATTTACATGATTAAATGTTTCCAACATGTTAAGCAATCAAACTTGTTAAGACTTGATTAATTGAAATATGTTTCATATAGACAATTGACCACCCAAGTTGATCGGTGATTCACGAACGTTAAAACTTGTAAAAACTATATGATGACATATATATGGATATATATATATAGTTAACATGATACTATGATAAGAAAACATATCATAAAGTATATTAACAATGAACTACATATGTAAAAACAAGACTACTAACTTAATGATTTTTAAACGAGACATATATGTAACGATTATCGTTGTAAAGACATTTAATGTATATATATCATATTAAGAGATATTCATACATGATAATATCATGATAATATAATAATTTAAAATCTCATTTGATATTATAAACATTGGGTTAACAACATTTAACAAGATCGTTAACCTAAAGGTTTCAAAACAACACTTACATGTAACGACTAACGATGACTTAACGACTCAGTTAAAATGTATATACATGTAGTGTTTTAATATGTATTTATACACTTTTGAAAGACTTCAATACACTTATCAAAATACTTCTACTTAACAAAAATGCTTACAATTACATCCTCGTTCAGTTTCATCAACAATTCTACTCGTATGCACCCGTATTCGTACTCGTACAATACACAGCTTTTAGATGTATGTACTATTGGTATATACACTCCAATGATCAGCTCTTAGCAGCCCATGTGAGTCACCTAACACATATGGGAACCATCATTTGGCAACTAGCATGAAATATCTCATAAAATTACAAAAATATGAGTAATCATTCATGACTTATTTACATGAAAACAAAATTACATATCCTTTATATCTAATCCATACACCAACGACCAAAAACACCTACAAACACTTTCATTCTTCAATTTTCTTCATCTAATTGATCTCTCTCAAGTTCTATCTTCAAGTTCTAAGTGTTCTTCATAAATTCCAAAAGTTCTAGTTTCATAAAATCAAGAATACTTTCAAGTTTGCTAGCTCACTTCCAATCTTGTAAGGTGATCATCCAACCTCAAGAAATCTTTGTTTCTTACAGTAGGTTATCATTCTAATACAAGGTAATAATCATATTCAAACTTTGGTTCAATTTCTATAACTATAACAATCTTATTTCAAGTGATGATCTTACTTGAACTTGTTTTCGTGTCATGATTCTGCTTCAAGAACTTCGAGCCATCCAAGGATCCATTGAAGCTAGATCCATTTTTCTCTTTTCCAGTAGGTTTATCCAAGGAAATTAAGGTAGTAATGATGTTCATAACATCATTCGATTCATACATATAAAGCTATCTTATTCGAAGGTTTAAACTTGTAATCACTAGAACATAGTTTAGTTAATTCTAAACTTGTTCGCAAACAAAAGTTAATCCTTCTAACTTGACTTTTAAAATCAACTAAACACATTTTCTATATCTATATGATATGCTAACTTAATGATTTAAAACCTGGAAACACGAAAAACACCGTAAAACCGGATTTACGCCGTCGTAGTAACACCGCGGGCTGTTTTGGGTTAGTTAATTAAAAACTATGATAAACTTTGATTTAAAAGTTGTTATTCTGAGAAAATGATTTTTATTATGAACATGAAACTATATCCAAAAATTATGGTTAAACTCAAAGTGGAAGTATGTTTTCTAAAATGGTCATCTAGACGTCGTTCTTTCGACTGAAATGACTACCTTTACAAAAACGACTTGTAACTTATTTTTCCGACTATAAACCTATACTTTTCTGTTTAGATTCATAAAATAGAGTTCAATATGAAACCATAGCAATTTGATTCACTCAAAACGGATTTAAAATGAAGAAGTTATGGGTAAAACAAGATTGGATAATTTTTCTCATTTTAGCTACGTGAAAATTGGTAACAAATCTATTCCAACCATAACTTAATCAACTTGTATTGTATATTATGTAATCTTGAGATACCATAGACACGTATACAATGTTTCGACCTATCATGTCGACACATCTATATATATTTCGGAACAACCATAGACACTCTATATGTGAATGTTGGAGTTAGCTATACAGGGTTGAGGTTGATTCCAAAATATATATAGTTTGAGTTGTGATCAATACTGAGATACGTATACACTGGGTCGTGGATTGATTCAAGATAATATTTATCGATTTATTTCTGTACATCTAACTGTGGACAACTAGTTGTAGGTTACTAACGAGGACAGCTGACTTAATAAACTTAAAACATCAAAATATATTAAAAGTGTTGTAAATATATTTTGAACATACTTTGATATATATGTATATATTGTTATAGGTTCGTGAATCAACCAGTGGCCAAGTCTTACTTCCCGACGAAGTAAAAATCTGTGAAAGTGAGTTATAGTCCCACTTTTAAAATCTAATATTTTTGGGATGAGAATACATGCAGGTTTTATAAATGATTTACAAAATAGACACAAGTACGTGAAACTACATTCTATGGTTGAATTATCGAAATCAAATATGCCCCTTTTTATTAAGTCTGGTAATCTAAGAATTAGGGAACAGACACCCTAATTGACGCGAATCCTAAAGATAGATCTATTGGGCCTAACAAACCCCATCCAAAGTACCGGATGCTTTAGTACTTCGAAATTTATATCATATCCGAAGGGTGTCCCGGAATGATGGGGATATTCTTATATATGCATCTTGTTAATGTCGGTTACCAGGTGTTCACCATATGAATGATTTTTATCTCTATGTATGGGATGTGTATTGAAATATGAAATCTTGTGGTCTATTGTTACGATTTGATATATATATAGGTTAAACCTATAACTCACCAACATTTTTGTTGACGTTTAAAGCATGTTTATTCTCAGGTGAATATTAAGAGCTTCCGCTGTTGCATACTAAAATAAGGACAAGATTTGGAGTCCATGTTTGTATGATATTGTGTAAAAACTGCATTCAAGAAACTGATTTCGATGTAACATATTTGTATTGTAAACCATTATGTAATGGTCGTGTGTAAACAGGATATTTTAGATTATCATTATTTGATAATCTACGTAAAGCTTTTTAAACCTTTATTGATGAAATAAAGGTTATGGTTTGTTTTAAAATGAATGCAGTCTTTGAAAAACGTCTCATATAGAGGTCAAAACCTCGCAACGAAATCAATTAATATGGAACGTTTTTAATCAATAAGAACGGGACATTTCAGTTGGTATCCGAGCGTTGGTCTTAGAGAACCAGAATTTTTCATTAGTGTGTCTTATCGAGTTTGTTAGGATGCATTAGTGAGTCTGGACTTCGACCGTGTTTACTTGAAAAATGATTGCTTAACAAATTTTGTTGGAAACTATATATTTTTAACATGTGAATATTATGTGATATATTAATCTCTTAACGCGTTTGATATTATGTGATAGATGTCTACCTCTAGAACAAGTCCCATTGACTCACCTAATAATAATGAAGAGTCAAATGTAAATTGGAATGATTCGTGGACTGATTCACAAGTTCCCGAGGAGGAACCGGAAGAAGAGTCGGAACCGGAAGAAGAATCGGAACCGGAAGAAGAATCGGAACCGGATGAAGAAATAGAACCGGTGGGGGAAATAATAAAACGGTTAAGTAAAAGAAAATCCTCAACCAACCGACCAAGGTTAATTATGGTCAATGGTGTTTCCGCCAAGGAAGCAAAATATTGGGAGGATTACCAATTCTCCGATGAATCGGATTCCGACGAGAATTCCGATGATGTTATAGAAATTACCCCAACTGAATTTAAAAAGGCAAAAGAAAATAATAAGGGAAAGGGCATAAAAATAGAGAAATCTAATTCCAACCCCGATGAACTTTATATGTATCGTCAACGCCCGAAGTCCTTAAGTTGTAACAATGACCCGGGAACCTCTAAACCACCAGGTTTTTCTAAACCAATGTGGACAACGATGGCTCGTATTAGGGGAACATCATATATCCCTAGAAACTTGGCAAAACGAACCAAAACCGAAGAAGAAGAAACGAGCGAGTCGGAATAAGATAGTTGTATTCGTGTGGTGTAATATATGTAATATAGTGTTCGTATGCTTTATGATATATGTAAAAATTGCTTGTATTAATAAGTATTTTTTTATGAATCTAACTCTTGTCTATTTTACAGTTTAAAAACACAAAATGGATAGACAACCCAATATTTTAAGAGACCTACCCGGAGACATGATTGATGAAATCTTGTCTAGAGTCGGCCAGAATTCCTCGGCACAACTATTTAAGGCGAGATCAGTTTTTAAGACATTCGAAGAACGTTCCAAGAATGTCTTGGTTTATAAGAGACTTTCGTTTGAAAGATGGGGGATATCACATTGGGAAACCCATAAGTTACGATGTGTTTACTTTGACGCATATATTGCGGGGAACCCAAATGCTATTTTACGCAACGGGTTAAGAAATTATTTTGACTCAATATATCCGAATATTGGACTTCGTGATTTAGAAAAAGCGGCTAACATGCAACATAAAGAAGCATGTTATGCTTACGGATTAGTAATGTTCGCTTCTCACCAAAGTGAGAACAAGAATATCGGGCTACAACTATTAAACAAAACGTTTCCACAAGTGACGGAGTCGGTAATTGGGGTAAGAAATGAGGTTTTTAGATTATTACGGGACTGTTGGACATTACGTAACCCTCGTCCCTTTGACGACGTTACAACACGCTGTCTTATCAACGGCCATAACGGTTATGTTGCACAAGACCAAGGATGGGAAGTAGTCCTAGTAAAACCAGAATGCATGACTTGTTTCTGGACATATGAATTACGTGTCTTTATTGCCTTTGCTGAACGACTTGTGTACTAGCTAGAATTATCTTCACAACTATCTTGTATCAAAGTTATTGTGTGCTATATTTCATGCTTTATGTAAAATAAGCGGTATTGTAAGTTTGTAAAATATTGTATAAAAGTTTGAACGCGAAATATTATTATAATCAGTTTTTCATATAGAATTGTAGTAGTTGAATTGTATATTAGCTACTAAGTATGAACTTAACGGGTAGGTACTACCCGAATTTAAACTTATAAAACGCTAATATGAAGAAAAAGCTTTTATAAATGAGTTCATATTATGCTACGAAATACTATTAACTACTCTTAATATTCTGTATGATTAACTTGTTCCATTTGACTATTTTGAAGGAAATGGCACCGACTACTCGACACACCGTGAATATGAATGAAGAGGAATTCAGTACTTTTCTAGCTTCAAACATAGCCGCAGTACAGGCTGCGCTACATACCAACAATAACCTTGGATCTGGCAGTACAGGAAATCGTGTAGGATGCACCTACAAAGAATTCACTGCCTGCAAACCTTTGGAATTTGATGGAACCGAAGGACCGATCGGATTGAAACGGTGGACCGAGAAGGTTGAATCGGTGTTTGCCATAAGTAAGTGTACTGAAGAGGACAAAGTGAAGTACGCTACGCATACCTTCACAGGTTCTGCGTTAACATGGTGGAATACCTATCTAGAGTAAGTGGGACAAGATGATGCGTACGCACTACCGTGGTCAGCATTCAAGCACTTGATGAACGAGAAGTACCGTCCCAGAACCGAGGTCAATAAGCTCAAGACAGAACTTAGAGGGTTACGAACCCAAGGATTTGATATTACCACGTACGAAAGACGATTCACAGAATTGTGCCTATTGTGTCCGGGAGCATTCGAAGATGAGGAAGAGAAGATCGACGCGTTTGTGAAAGGATTACCGGAAAGAATCCAAGAAGATATAAGTTCACACGAGCCCGCCTCCATACAACAGGCATGTAGAATGGCTCACAAACTAGTGAACCAGATTGAAGAAAGAATTAAAGAACAGACTGCTGAAGAGGCCAATGTGAAGCAAGTCAAAAGAAAGTGGGAGGAAAACGGTGATAAGAATCACCAATACAACAACAACAGCAATTACAACAATAATCGCAACAATTATCCCAACAATTGCAACATCAATCGCAACTACAACAAACGACCCAACAACAACAACAACAACAGCAACTACAACAATCATCCCAACAACAATAATAACCGCAACAACAACAACAATCAGAAGCAGCTATGCCAAAGGTGTGAAAAGAATCACTCGGGGTTCTGCACCAAATTTTGCAACAAGTGTAAAAGAAATGGTCATAGCGCGGCGAAGTGTGAGGTCTACGGACCAGGGGTTAATAGAACGAAAGGAACAAATGGTGTCGGAACGAGTAATGGCGGAGCAAGTAGTGTCGGAGCAAGTTATGCCAATGTAGTTTGTTATAAATGTGGAAAACCAGGCCACATTATTAGAAATTGCCCGAACCAGGAGAACACGAATGGACAAGGCCGTAGAAGAGTTTTCAATATTAATGCGGTAGAGGCACAGGAAGACCCGGAGCTTGTTACGGGTACGTTTCTTCTTGACAATAAATCTGCTTACGTTTTATTTGATTCGGGTGCGGATAGAAGCTATATGAGTAGAGATTTTTGTGCTAAATTAAGTTGTCCATTGATGCCTTTGGATAGTAAATTTTTACTCGAATTAGCAAATGGTAAATTAATTTCAGCAGATAATATATGTCAGAATCGAGAAATTAAACTGGTTAGCGAAACATTTAAGATTGATTTGATACCAGTAGAGTTAGGGAGTTTTGATGTGATAATCGGTATGGACTGGTTGAAAGAAGTGAAAGCGGAGATCGTTTGTTACAAAAATGCAATTCGCATTATACGAGAAAAAGGAAAACCCTTAATGGTGTACGGAGAAATGGGCAACACGAAGCTACATCTTATTAGTAATTTGAAGGCACAAAAACTAATAAGAAAAGGTTGCTATGCTGTTCTAGCACACGTCGAGAAAGTACAAACTGAAGAAAAGAGCATCAATGATGTTCCCATTGCAAAAGAATTTCCCGATGTATTTCCGAAAGAATTACCGGGATTACCCCCACATCGATCCGTTGAATTTCAAATAGATCTTGTACCAGGAGCTGCACCAATAGCTCGTGCTCCTTACAGACTCGCACCCAGCGAGATGAAAGAACTGCAAAGCCAATTACAAGAACTTTTAGAGCGTGGTTTCATTCGACCAAGCACATCACCGTGGGGAGCTCCTGTTTTGTTTGTCAAGAAGAAAGATGGTACATTCAGGTTGTGTATCGACTACCGAGAGTTGAACAAACTTACCATCAAGAACCGCTACCCACTACCGAGAATCGATGACTTATTTGATCAACTACAAGGCTCGTCTGTTTATTCAAAGATTGACTTACGTTCCGGGTATCATCAAATGCGGGTGAAAGAAGATGATATTCCATAGACTGCTTTCAGAACACGTTACGGTCATTACGAGTTTATGGTCATGCCGTTTGGTTTAACTAATGCACCAGCTGTGTTCATGGACCTTATGAACCGAGTGTGTGGACCATACCTTGACAAGTTTGTCATTGTTTTCATTGATGACATACTTATTTACTCAAAGAATGACCAAGAACACGGTGAACATTTGAGAAAGGTGTTAGAAGTATTGAGGAAGGAAGAATTGTACGCTAAGTTTTCAAAGTGTGCATTTTGGTTGGAAGAAGTTCAATTCCTCGGTCACATAGTGAACAAAGAAGGTATTAAGGTGGATCCGGCAAAGATAGAAACTGTTGAAAAGTGGGAAACCCCGAAAACTCCGAAACACATACGCCAGTTTTTAGGACTAGCTGGTTACTACAGAAGGTTCATCCAAGACTTTTCCAGAATAGCAAAACCCTTGACTGCATTAACGCATAAAGGGAAGAAATTTGAATGGAATGATGAACAAGAGAAAGCGTTTCAGTTATTGAAGAAAAAGCTAACTACGGCACCTATATTGTCATTGCCTGAAGGGAATGATGATTTTGTGATTTATTGTGACGCATCAAAGCAAGGTCTCGGTTGTGTATTAATGCAACGAACGAAGGTGATTGCTTATGCGTCTAGACAATTGAAGATTCACGAACAAAATTATACGACGCATGATTTGGAATTAGGCGCGGTTGTTTTTGCATTAAAGACTTGGAGGCACTACTTATATGGGGTCAAAAGTATTATATATACTGACCACAAAAGTCTTCAACACATATTTAATCAGAAACAACTGAATATGAGGCAGCGTAGGTGGATTGAATTATTGAATGATTACGACTTTGAGATTCGTTACCACCCGGGGAAGGCAAATGTGGTAGCCGATGCCTTGAGCAGGAAGGACAGAGAACCCATTCGAGTAAAATCTATGAATATAATGATTCATAATAACATTACTACTCAAATAAAGGAGGCGCAACAAGGAGTTTTAAAAGAGGGAAATTTAAAGGATGAAATACCCAAAGGATCGGAGAAGCATCTTAATATTCGGGAAGACGGAACCCGGTATAGGGCTGAAAGGATTTGGGTACCAAAATTTGGAGATATGAGAGAAATGGTACTTAGAGAAGCTCATAAAACCAGATACTCAATACATCCTGGAACGGGGAAGATGTACAAGGATCTCAAGAAACATTTTTGGTGGCCGGGTATGAAAGCCGATGTTGCTAAATACGTAGGAGAATGTTTGACGTGTTCTAAGGTCAAAGCTGAGCATCAGAAACCATCAGGTCTACTTCAACAACCCGAAATCCCGGAATGGAAATGGGAAAACATTACCATGGATTTCATCACTAAATTGCCAAGGACTGCAAGTGGTTTTGATACTATTTGGGTAATAGTTGACCGTCTCACCAAATCAGCACACTTCTTGCCAATAAGAGAAGATGACAAGATGGAGAAGTTAGCACGACTGTATTTGAAGGAAGTCATCTCCAGACATGGAATACCAATCTCTATTATCTCTGATAGGGATGGCAGATTTATTTCAAGATTCTGGCAGACATTACAGCAAGCATTAGGAACTCGTCTAGACATGAGTACTGCCTATCATCCACAAACTGATGGGCAGAGCGAAAGGACGATACAAACGCTTGAAGACATGCTACGAGCATGTGTTATTGATTTCGGAAACAGTTGGGATCGACATCTACCATTAGCAGAATTTTCCTACAACAACAGCTACCATTCAAGCATTGAGATGGCGCCGTTTGAAGCACTTTATGGTAGAAAGTGCAGGTCTCCGATTTGTTGGAGTGAAGTGGGGGATAGACAGATTACGGGTCCGGAGATTATACAAGAAACTACCGAGAAGATCATCTAAATTCAACAACGGTTGAAAACCGCCCAAAGTCGACAAAAGAGCTACGCTGACATTAAAAGAAAAGATATAGAATTTGAAATTGGAGAGATGGTCATGCTTAAAGTTGCACCTTGGAAAGGCGTTGTTCGATTTGGTAAACGAGGGAAATTAAATCCAAGGTATATTGGACCATTCAAGATTATTGATCGTGTCGGACCAGTAGCTTACCGACTAGAGTTACCTCAACAACTCGCGGCTGTACATAACACTTTCCACGTCTCGAATTTAAAGAAATGTTTTGCTAAAGAAGATCTCACTATTCCGTTAGATGAAATCCAAATCAACGAAAAACTTAAATTCATCGAAGAACCCGTCGAAATAATGGATCGTGAGGTTAAAAGACTTAAGCAAAACAAGATACCAATTGTTAAGGTTCGATGGAATGCTCATAGAGGACCCGAGTTCACCTGGGAGTGTGAAGATCAGATGAAGAAGAAATACCCGCATCTATTTCCAGAAGATTCGTCAACACCTTCAACAGCTTAAAATTTCGGGACGAAATTTATTTAACGGGTAGGTACTGTAGTGACCCGAACTTTTCCATGTTTATATATATTAATTGAGATTGATATTTACATGATTAAATGTTTCCAACATGTTAAGCAATCAAACTTGTTAAGACTTGATTAATTGAAATATGTTTCATATAGACAATTGACCACCCAAGTTGATCGGTGATTCACGAACGTTAAAACTTGTAAAAACTATATGATGACATATATATGGATATATATATATAGTTAACATGATACTATGATAAGAAAACATATCATAAAGTATATTAACAATGAACTACATATGTAAAAACAAGACTACTAACTTAATGATTTTTAAACGAGACATATATGTAACGATTATCGTTGTAAAGACATTTAATGTATATATATCATATTAAGAGATATTCATACATGATAATATCATGATAATATAATAATTTAAAATCTCATTTGATATTATAAACATTGGGTTAACAACATTTAACAAGATCGTTAACCTAAAGGTTTCAAAACAACACTTACATGTAACGACTAACGATGACTTAACGACTCAGTTAAAATGTATATACATGTAGTGTTTTAATATGTATTTATACACTTTTGAAAGACTTCAATACACTTATCAAAATACTTCTACTTAACAAAAATTCTTACAATTACATCCTCGTTCAGTTTCATCAACAATTCTACTCGTATGCACCCGTATTCGTACTCGTACAATACACAGCTTTTAGATGTATGTACTATTGGTATATACACTCCAATGATCAGCTCTTAGCAGCCCATGTGAGTCACCTAACACATGTGGGAACCATCATTTGGCAACTAGCATGAAATATCTCATAAAATTACAAAAATATGAGTAATCATTCATGACTTATTTACATGAAAACAAAATTACATATCCTTTATATCTAATCCATACACCAACGACCAAAAACACCTACAAACACTTTCATTCTTCAATTTTCTTCATCTAATTGATCTCTCTCAAGTTCTATCTTCAAGTTCTAAGTGTTCTTCATAAATTCCAAAAGTTCTAGTTTCATAAAATCAAGAATACTTTCAAGTTTGCTAGCTCACTTCCAATCTTGTAAGGTGATCATCCAACCTCAAGAAATCTTTGTTTCTTACAGTAGGTTATCATTCTAATACAAGGTAATAATCATATTCAAACTTTGGTTCAATTTCTATAACTATAACAATCTTATTTCAAGTGATGATCTTACTTGAACTTGTTTTCGTGTCATGATTCTGCTTCAAGAACTTCGAGCCATCCAAGGATCCATTGAAGCTAGATCCATTTTTCTCTTTTCCAGTAGGTTTATCCAAGGAAATTAAGGTAGTAATGATGTTCATAACATCATTCGATTCATACATATAAAGCTATCTTATTCGAAGGTTTAAACTTGTAATCACTAGAACATAGTTTAGTTAATTCTAAACTTGTTCGCAAACAAAAGTTAATCCTTCTAACTTGACTTTTAAAATCAACTAAACACATGTTCTATATCTATATGATATGCTAACTTAATGATTTAAAACCTGGAAACACGAAAAACACCGTAAAACCGGATTTACGCCGTCGTAGTAACACCGCGGGCTGTTTTGGGTTAGTTAATTAAAAACTATGATAAACTTTGATTTAAAAGTGGTTATTCTGAGAAAATGATTTTTATTATGAACATGAAACTATATCCAAAAATTATGGTTAAACTCAAAGTGGAAGTATGTTTTCTAAAATGGTCATCTAGACGTCGTTCTTTCGACTGAAATGACTACCTTTACAAAAACGACTTGTAACTTATTTTTCCGACTATAAACCTATACTTTTCTGTTTAGATTCATAAAATAGAGTTCAATATGAAACCATAGCAATTTGATTCACTCAAAACGGATTTAAAATGAAGAAGTTATGGGTAAAACAAGATTGGATAATTTTTCTCATTTTAGCTACGTGAAAATTGGTAACAAATCTATTCCAACCATAACTTAATCAACTTGTATGGTATATTATGTAATCTTGAGATACCATAGACACGTATACAATGTTTCGACCTATCATGTCGACACATCTATATATATTTCGGAACAACCATAGACACTCTATATGTGAATGTTGGAGTTAGCTATACAGGGTTGAGGTTGATTCCAAAATATATATAGTTTGAGTTGTGATCAATACTGAGATACGTATACACTGGGTCGTGGATTGATTCAAGATAATATTTATCGATTTATTTCTGTACATCTAACTGTGGACAACTAGTTGTAGGTTACTAACGAGGACAGCTGACTTAATAAACTTAAAACATCAAAATATATTAAAAGTGTTGTAAATATATTTTGAACATACTTTGATATATATGTATATATTGTTATAGGTTCGTGAATCAACCAGTGGCCAAGTCTTACTTCCCGACGAAGTAAAAATCTGTGAAAGTGAGTTATAGTCCCACTTTTAAAATCTAATATTTTTGGGATGAGAATACATGCAGGTTTTATAAATGATTTACAAAATAGACACAAGTACGTGAAACTACATTCTATGGTTGAATTATCGAAATCAAATATGCCCCTTTTTATTAAGTCTGGTAATCTAAGAATTAGGGAACAGACACCCTAATTGACGCGAATCCTAAAGATAGATCTATTGGGCCTAACAAACCCCATCCAAAGTACCGGATGCTTTAGTACTTCGAAATTTATATCATATCCGAAGGGTGTCCCGGAATGATGGGGATATTCTTATATATGCATCTTGTTAATGTCGGTTACCAGGTGTTCACCATATGAATGATTTTTATCTCTATGTATGGGATGTGTATTGAAATATGAAATCTTGTGGTCTATTGTTACGATTTGATATATATATAGGTTAAACCTATAACTCACCAACATTTTTGTTGACGTTTAAAGCATGTTTATTCTCAGGTGAATATTAAGAGCTTCCGCTGTTGCATACTAAAATAAGGACAAGATTTGGAGTCCATGTTTGTATGATATTGTGTAAAAACTGCATTCAAGAAACTGATTTCGATGTAACATATTTGTATTGTAAACCATTATGTAATGGTCGTGTGTAAACAGGATATTTTAGATTATCATTATTTGATAATCTACGTAAAGCTTTTTAAACCTTTATTGATGAAATAAAGGTTATGGTTTGTTTTAAAATGAATGCAGTCTTTGAAAAACGTCTCATATAGAGGTCAAAACCTCGCAACGAAATCAATTAATATGGAACGTTTTTAATCAATAAGAACGGGACATTTCAGTTGGTATCCGAGCGTTGGTCTTAGAGAACCAGAATTTTTCATTAGTGTGTCTTATCGAGTTTGTTAGGATGCATTAGTGAGTCTGGACTTCGACCGTGTTTACTTGAAAAATGATTGCTTAACAAATTTTGTTGGAAACTATATATTTTTAACATGTGAATATTATGTGATATATTAATCTCTTAACGCGTTTGATATTATGTGATAGATGTCTACCTCTAGAACAAGTCCCATTGACTCACCTAATAATAATGAAGAGTCAAATGTAAATTGGAATGATTCGTGGACTGATTCACAAGTTCCCGAGGAGGAACCGGAAGAAGAGTCGGAACCGGAAGAAGAATCGGAACCGGAAGAAGAATCGGAACCGGATGAAGAAATAGAACCGGTGGGGGAAATAATAAAACGGTTAAGTAAAAGAAAATCCTCAACCAACCGACCAAGGTTAATTATGGTCAATGGTGTTTCCGCCAAGGAAGCAAAATATTGGGAGGATTACCAATTCTCCGATGAATCGGATTCCGACGAGAATTCCGATGATGTTATAGAAATTACCCCAACTGAATTTAAAAAGGCAAAAGAAAATAATAAGGGAAAGGGCATAAAAATAGAGAAATCTAATTCCAACCCCGATGAACTTTATATGTATCGTCAACGCCCGAAGTCCTTAAGTTGTAACAATGACCCGGGAACCTCTAAACCACCAGGTTTTTCTAAACCAATGTGGACAACGACGGCTCGTATTAGGGGAACATCATATATCCCTAGAAACTTGGCAAAACGAACCAAAACCGAAGAAGAAGAAACGAGCGAGTCGGAATAAGATAGTTGTATTCGTGTGGTGTAATATATGTAATATAGTGTTCGTATGCTTTATGATATATGTAAAAATTGCTTGTATTAATAAGTATTTTTTTATGAATCTAACTCTTGTCTATTTTACAGTTTAAAAACACAAAATGGATAGACAACCCAATATTTTAAGAGACCTACCCGGAGACATGATTGATGAAATCTTGTCTAGAGTCGGCCAGAATTCCTCGGCACAACTATTTAAGGCGAGATCAGTTTTTAAGACATTCGAAGAACGTTCCAAGAATGTCTTGGTTTATAAGAGACTTTCGTTTGAAAGATGGGGGATATCACATTGGGAAACCCATAAGTTACGATGTGTTTACTTTGACGCATATATTGCGGGGAACCCAAATGCTATTTTACGCAACGGGTTAAGAAATTATTTTGACTCAATATATCCGAATATTGGACTTCGTGATTTAGAAAAAGCGGCTAACATGCAACATAAAGAAGCATGTTATGCTTACGGATTAGTAATGTTCGCTTCTCACCAAAGTGAGAACAAGAATATCGGGCTACAACTATTAAACAAAACGTTTCCACAAGTGACGGAGTCGGTAATTGGGGTAAGAAATGAGGTTTTTAGATTATTACGGGACTGTTGGACATTACGTAACCCTCGTCCCTTTGACGACGTTACAACACGCTGTCTTATCAACGGCCATAACGGTTATGTTGCACAAGACCAAGGATGGGAAGTAGTCCTAGTAAAACCAGAATGCATGACTTGTTTCTGGACATATGAATTACGTGTCTTTATTGCCTTTGCTGAACGACTTGTGTACTAGCTAGAATTATCTTCACAACTATCTTGTATCAAAGTTATTGTGTGCTATATTTCATGCTTTATGTAAAATAAGCGGTATTGTAAGTTTGTAAAATATTGTATAAAAGTTTGAACGCGAAATAGTATTATAATCAGTTTTTCATATAGAATTGTAGTAGTTGAATTGTATATTAGCTACTAAGTATGAACTTAACGGGTAGGTACTACCCGAATTTAAACTTATAAAACGCTAATATGAAGAAAAAGCTTTTATAAATGAGTTCATATTATGCTACGAAATACTATTAACTACTCTTAATATTCTGTATGATTAACTTGTTCCATTTGACTATTTTGAAGGAAATGGCACCGACTACTCGACACACCGTGAATATTAATGAAGAGGAATTCAGTACTTTTCTAGCTTCAAACATAGCCGCAGTACAGGCTGCGCTACATACCAACAATAACCTTGGATCTGGCAGTACAGGAAATCGTGTAGGATGCACCTACAAAGAATTCACTGCCTGCAAACCTTTGGAATTTGATGGAACCGAAGGACCGATCGGATTGAAACGGTGGACCGAGAAGGTTGAATCGGTGTTTGCCATAAGTAAGTGTAATGAAGAGGACAAAGTGAAGTACGCTACGCATACCTTCACAGGTTCTGCGTTAACATGGTGGAATACCTATCTAGAGTAAGTGGGACAAGATGATGCGTACGCACTACCGTGGTCAGCATTCAAGCACTTGATGAACGAGAAGTACCGTCCCAGAACCGAGGTCAATAAGCTCAAGACAGAACTTAGAGGGTTACGAACCCAAGGATTTGATATTACCACGTACGAAAGACGATTCACAGAATTGTGCCTATTGTGTCCGGGAGCATTCGAAGATGAGGAAGAGAAGATCGACGCGTTTGTGAAAGGATTACCGGAAAGAATCCAAGAAGATATAAGTTCACACGAGCCCGCCTCCATACAACAGGCATGTAGAATGGCTCACAAACTAGTGAACCAGATTGAAGAAAGAATTAAAGAACAGACTGCTGAAGAGGCCAATGTGAAGCAAGTCAAAAGAAAGTGGGAGGAAAACGGTGATAAGAATCACCAATACAACAACAACAGCAATTACAACAATAATCGCAACAATTATCCCAACAATTGCAACATCAATCGCAACTACAACAAACGGCCCAACAACAACAACAACAGCAACTACAACAATCATCCCAACAACAATAATAACCGCAACAACAACAACAATCAGAAGCAGCTATGCCAAAGGTGTGAAAAGAATCACTCGGGGTTCTGCACCAAATTTTGCAACAAGTGTAAAAGAAATGGTCATAGCGCGGCGAAGTGTGAGGTCTACGGACCAGGGGTTAATAGAACGAAAGGAACAAATGGTGTCGGAACGAGTAATGGCGGAGCAAGTAGTGTCGGAGCAAGTTATGCCAATGTAGTTTGTTATAAATGTGGAAAACCAGGCCACATTATTAGAAATTGCCCGAACCAGGAGAACACGAATGGACAAGGCCGTAGAAGAGTTTTCAATATTAATGCGGTAGAGGCACAGGAAGACCCGGAGCTTGTTACGGGTACGTTTCTTCTTGACAATAAATCTGCTTACGTTTTATTTGATTCGGGTGCGGATAGAAGCTATATGAGTAGAGATTTTTGTGCTAAATTAAGTTGTCCATTGATGCCTTTGGATAGTAAATTTTTACTCGAATTAGCAAATGGTAAATTAATTTCAGCAGATAATATATGTCAGAATCGAGAAATTAAACTGGTTAGCGAAACATTTAAGATTGATTTGATACCAGTAGAGTTAGGGAGTTTTGATGTGATAATCGGTATGGACTGGTTGAAAGAAGTGAAAGCGGAGATCGTTTGTTACAAAAATGCAATTCGCATTATACGAGAAAAAGGAAAACCCTTAATGGTGTACGGAGAAATGGGCAACACGAAGCTACATCTTATTAGTAATTTGAAGGCACAAAAACTAATAAGAAAAGGTTGCTATGCTGTTCTAGCACACGTCGAGAAAGTACAAACTGAAGAAAAGAGCATCAATGATGTTCCCATTGCAAAAGAATTTCCCGATGTATTTCCGAAAGAATTACCGGGATTACCCCCACATCGATCCGTTGAATTTCAAATAGATCTTGTACCAGGAGCTGCACCAATAGCTCGTGCTCCTTACAGACTCGCACCCAGCGAGATGAAAGAACTGCAAAGTCAATTACAAGAACTTTTAGAGCGTGGTTTCATTCGACCAAGCACATCACCGTGGGGAGCTCCTGTTTTGTTTGTCAAGAAGAAAGATGGTACATTCAGGTTGTGTATCGACTACCGAGAGTTGAACAAACTTACCATCAAGAACCGCTACCCACTACCGAGAATCGATGACTTATTTGATCAACTACAAGGCTCGTCTGTTTATTCAAAGATTGACTTACGTTCCGGGTATCATCAAATGCGGGTGAAAGAAGATGATATTCCATAGACTGCTTTCAGAACACGTTACGGTCATTACGAGTTTATGGTCATGCCGTTTGGTTTAACTAATGCACCAGCTGTGTTCATGGACCTTATGAACCGAGTGTGTGGACCATACCTTGACAAGTTTGTCATTGTTTTCATTGATGACATACTTATTTACTCAAAGAATGACCAAGAACACGGTGAACATTTGAGAAAGGTGTTAGAAGTATTGAGGAAGGAAGAATTGTACGCTAAGTTTTCAAAGTGTGCATTTTGGTTGGAAGAAGTTCAATTCCTCGGTCACATAGTGAACAAAGAAGGTATTAAGGTGGATCCGGCAAAGATAGAAACTGTTGAAAAGTGGGAAACCCCGAAAACTCCGAAACACATACGCCAGTTTTTAGGACTAGCTGGTTACTACAGAAGGTTCATCCAAGACTTTTCCAGAATAGCAAAACCCTTGACTGCATTAACGCATAAAGGGAAGAAATTTGAATGGAATGATGAACAAGAGAAAGCGTTTCAGTTATTGAAGAAAAAGCTAACTACGGCACCTATATTGTCATTGCCTGAAGGCAATGATGATTTTGTGATTTATTGTGACGCATCAAAGCAAGGTCTCGGTTGTGTATTAATGCAACGAACGAAGGTGATTGCTTATGCGTCTAGACAATTGAAGATTCACGAACAAAATTATACGACGCATGATTTGGAATTAGGCGCGGTTGTTTTTGCATTAAAGACTTGGAGGCACTACTTATATGGGGTCAAAAGTATTATATATACTGACCACAAAAGTCTTCAACACATATTTAATCAGAAACAACTGAATATGAGGCAGCGTAGGTGGATTGAATTATTGAATGATTACGACTTTGAGATTCGTTACCACCCGGGGAAGGCAAATGTGGTAGCCGATGCCTTGAGCAGGAAGGACAGAGAACCCATTCGAGTAAAATCTATGAATATAATGATTCATAATAACATTACTACTCAAATAAAGGAGGTGCAACAAGGAGTTTTAAAAGAGGGAAATTTAAAGGATGAAATACCCAAAGGATCGGAGAAGCATCTTAATATTCGGGAAGACGGAACCCGGTATAGGGCTGAAAGGATTTGGGTACCAAAATTTGGAGATATGAGAGAAATGGTACTTAGAGAAGCTCATAAAACCAGATACTCAATACATCCTGGAACGGGGAAGATGTACAAGGATCTCAAGAAACATTTTTGGTGGCCGGGTATGAAAGCCGATGTTGCTAAATACGTAGGAGAATGTTTGACGTGTTCTAAGGTCAAAGCTGAGCATCAGAAACCATCAGGTCTACTTCAACAACCCGAAATCCCGGAATGGAAATGGGAAAACATTACCATGGATTTCATCACTAAATTGCCAAGGACTGCAAGTGGTTTTGATACTATTTGGGTAATAGTTGACCGTCTCACCAAATCAGCACACTTCTTGCCAATAAGAGAAGATGACAAGATGGAGAAGTTAGCACGACTGTATTTGAAGGAAGTCATTTCCAGACATGGAATACCAATCTCTATTATCTCTGATAGGGATGGCAGATTTATTTCAAGATTCTGGCAGACATTACAGCAAGCATTAGGAACTCGTCTAGACATGAGTACTGCCTATCATCCACAAACTGATGGGCAGAGCGAAAGGACGATACAAACGCTTGAAGACATGCTACGAGCATGTGTTATTGATTTCGGAAACAGTTGGGATCGACATCTACCATTAGCAGAATTTTCCTACAACAACAGCTACCATTCAAGCATTGAGATGGCGCCGTTTGAAGCACTTTATGGTAGAAAGTGCAGGTCTCCGATTTGTTGGAGTGAAGTGGGGGATAGACAGATTACGGGTCCGGAGATTATACAAGAAACTACCGAGAAGATCATCTAAATTCAACAACGGTTGAAAACCGCCCAAAGTCGACAAAAGAGCTACGCTGACATTAAAAGAAAAGATATAGAATTTGAAATTGGAGAGATGGTCATGCTTAAAGTTGCACCTTGGAAAGGCGTTGTTCGATTTGGTAAACGAGGGAAATTAAATCCAAGGTATATTGGACCATTCAAGATTATTGATCGTGTCGGACCAGTAGCTTACCGACTAGAGTTACCTCAACAACTCGCGGCTGTACATAACACTTTCCACGTCTCGAATTTAAAGAAATGTTTTGCTAAAGAAGATCTCACTATTCCGTTAGATGAAATCCAAATCAACGAAAAACTTAAATTCATCGAAGAACCCGTCGAAATAATGGATCGTGAGGTTAAAAGACTTAAGCAAAACAAGATACCAATTGTTAAGGTTCGATGGAATGCTCGTAGAGGACCCGAGTTCACCTGGGAGTGTGAAGATCAGATGAAGAAGAAATACCCGCATCTATTTCCAGAAGATTCGTCAACACCTTCAACAGCTTAAAATTTCGGGACGAAATTTATTTAACGGGTAGGTACTGTAGTGACCCGAACTTTTCCATGTTTATATATATTAATTGAGATTGATATTTACATGATTAAATGTTTCCAACATGTTAAGCAATCAAACTTGTTAAGACTTGATTAATTGAAATATGTTTCATATAGACAATTGACCACCCAAGTTGATCGGTGATTCACGAACGTTAAAACTTGTAAAAACTATATGATGACATATATATGGATATATATATATAGTTAACATGATACTATGATAAGAAAACATATCATAAAGTATATTAACAATGAATTACATATGTAAAAACAAGACTACTAACTTAATGATTTTTAAACGAGACATATATGTAACGATTATCGTTGTAAAGACATTTAATGTATATATATCATATTAAGAGATATTCATACATGATAATATCATGATAATATAATAATTTAAAATCTCATTTGATATTATAAACATTGGGTTAACAACATTTAACAAGATCGTTAACCTAAAGGTTTCAAAACAACACTTACATGTAACGACTAACGATGACTTAACGACTCAGTTAAAATGTATATACATGTAGTGTTTTAATATGTATTTATACACTTTTGAAAGACTTCAATACACTTATCAAAATACTTCTACTTAACAAAAATTCTTACAATTACATCCTCGTTCAGTTTCATCAACAATTCTACTCGTATGCACCCGTATTCGTACTCGTACAATACACAGCTTTTAGATGTATGTACTATTGGTATATACACTCCAATGATCAGCTCTTAGCAGCCCATGTGAGTCACCTAACACATGTGGGAACCATCATTTGGCAACTAGCATGAAATATCTCATAAAATTACAAAAATATGAGTAATCATTCATGACTTATTTACATGAAAACAAAATTACATATCCTTTATATCTAATCCATACACCAACGACCAAAAACACCTACAAACACTTTCATTCTTCAATTTTCTTCATCTAATTGATCTCTCTCAAGTTCTATCTTCAAGTTCTAAGTGTTCTTCATAAATTCCAAAAGTTCTAGTTTCATAAAATCAAGAATACTTTCAAGTTTGCTAGCTCACTTCCAATCTTGTAAGGTGATCATCCAACCTCAAGAAATCTTTGTTTCTTACAGTAGGTTATCATTCTAATACAAGGTAATAATCATATTCAAACTTTGGTTCAATTTCTATAACTATAACAATCTTATTTCAAGTGATGATCTTACTTGAACTTGTTTTCGTGTCATGATTCTGCTTCAAGAACTTCGAGCCATCCAAGGATCCATTGAAGCTAGATCCATTTTTCTCTTTTCCAGTAGGTTTATCCAAGGAAATTAAGGTAGTAATGATGTTCATAACATCATTCGATTCATACATATAAAGCTATCTTATTCGAAGGTTTAAACTTGTAATCACTAGAACATAGTTTAGTTAATTCTAAACTTGTTCGCAAACAAAAGTTAATCCTTCTAACTTGACTTTTAAAATCAACTAAACACATGTTCTATATCTATATGATATGCTAACTTAATGATTTAAAACCTGGAAACACGAAAAACACCGTAAAACCGGATTTACGCCGTCGTAGTAACACCGCGGGCTGTTTTGGGTTAGTTAATTAAAAACTATGATAAACTTTGATTTAAAAGTTGTTATTCTGAGAAAATGATTTTTATTATGAACATGAAACTATATCCAAAAATTATGGTTAAACTCAAAGTGGAAGTATGTTTTCTAAAATGGTCATCTAGACGTCGTTCTTTCGACTGAAATGACTACCTTTACAAAAACGACTTGTAACTTATTTTTCCGACTATAAACCTATACTTTTCTGTTTAGATTCATAAAATAGAGTTCAATATGAAACCATAGCAATTTGATTCACTCAAAACGGATTTAAAATGAAGAAGTTATGGGTAAAACAAGATTGGATAATTTTTCTCATTTTAGCTACGTGAAAATTGGTAACAAATCTATTCCAACCATAACTTAATCAACTTGTATTGTATATTATGTAATCTTGAGATACCATAGACACGTATACAATGTTTCGACCTATCATGTCGACACATCTATATATATTTCGGAACAACCATAGACACTCTATATGTGAATGTTGGAGTTAGCTATACAGGGTTGAGGTTGATTCCAAAATATATATAGTTTGAGTTGTGATCAATACTGAGATACGTATACACTGGGTCGTGGATTGATTCAAGATAATATTTATCGATTTATTTTTGTACATCTAACTGTGGACAACTAGTTGTAGGTTACTAACGAGGACAGCTGACTTAATAAACTTAAAACATCAAAATATATTAAAAGTGTTGTAAATATATTTTGAACATACTTTGATATATATGTATATATTGTTATAGGTTCGTGAATCAACCAGTGGCCAAGTCTTACTTCCCGACGAAGTAAAAATCTGTGAAAGTGAGTTATAGTCCCACTTTTAAAATCTAATATTTTTGGGATGAGAATAGATGCAGGTTTTATAAATGATTTACAAAATAGACACAAGTACGTGAAACTACATTCTATGGTTGAATTATCGAAATCAAATATGCCCCTTTTTATTAAGTCTGGTAATCTAAGAATTAGGGAACAGACACCCTAATTGACGCGAATCCTAAAGATAGATCTATTGGGCCTAACAAACCCCATCCAAAGTACCGGATGCTTTAGTACTTCGAAATTTATATCATATCCGAAGGGTGTCCCGGAATGATGGGGATATTCTTATATATGCATCTTGTTAATGTCGGTTACCAGGTGTTCACCATATGAATGATTTTTATCTCTATGTATGGGATGTGTATTGAAATATGAAATCTTGTGGTCTATTGTTACGATTTGATATATATAGGTTAAACCTATAACTCACCAACATTTTTGTTGACGTTTAAAGCATGTTTATTCTCAGGTGAATATTAAGAGCTTCCGCTGTTGCATACTAAAATAAGGACAAGATTTGGAGTCCATGTTTGTATGATATTGTGTAAAAACTGCATTCAAGAAACTGATTTCGATGTAACATATTTGTATTGTAAACCATTATGTAATGGTCGTGTGTAAACAGGATATTTTAGATTATCATTATTTGATAATCTACGTAAAGCTTTTTAAACCTTTATTGATGAAATAAAGGTTATGGTTTGTTTTAAAATGAATGCAGTCTTTGAAAAACGTCTCATATAGAGGTCAAAACCTCGCAACGAAATCAATTAATATGGAACGTTTTTAATCAATAAGAACGGGACATTTCAGTTGGTATCCGAGCGTTGGTCTTTTGTTAAAATACGCTTTTGTAAAAATACGTTTTAATATATTCGAAAATATAAAAAGAAAAACAAAAATATAAATATTTTTAAGAGTTTGTTAAATATTTAAGTTCTATAAAAGTTTCTTTATATTTATTTTATAAAAATATAAGTTTTATTTAATTTATAAAAATATATTATATAAATATTTAAAATAGAAAAAAATAAACACAGTAAAAAAAAATAAATAAATAAATAAACTCTCGGGCCTGCTACTGTAGCAGCCCGTAACCTGGTCCAAAATCCTGGCTCATGCGATCGCATGAGCCCGGAGGCATAAACTCATGCGATCGCATGAGAGTGTCTGACACGCCAACAGGAAACCCTAACTGCATTAATTACGGTGTATTATTATTATTATTTAATAAACCCTAATTAGGTTTTAATATTTTATTATTTAGTTTAATTTTAGTTTTTAATTTATTTTATATTTAGTTAAATTAGTTTATTTAAATTGTAAAATTAATAGTTTTATTAAATAAATAATATAAAAATAATATTTTTATAAAAAATTGTACTTTTTACAACTTTTAGTATATTTTTATATTTTGTCCCTTTTTAATTGTTTTAGCGTAATTTTTTGTATTTTTCGCTCGTATTTAGTTTTAATTCATAGTTTTTGCCATAGTTATTTTTATTTCTAGATTTTTAGGCTTTGCCGTAAAATCCCTTAAGTGCTTTTTTTTAGACTAAGATTTAGGTGCTTTAGAATTTTGCGACGCCTTTTTAAGTTTTAGTTCCTTTTTAAGATATTGCCATTTGGGATACAGTTTTACTTGTAAGCTTTAATTTTTTTAGACGCCTTTTACCTATGTATCAATTATCATCCAATTAGTAATCTCAATTTGCGATTATAATTTTAAGTTAGTGATAGTAATAAAGTTGGGTTAGTCAAGTATTTTTAAGTTTTATAAGTCACTCTTTTTCTTTCTTATTTTTCGACGCCTTTTATTTTTCGACCTTTTTCGGTGCACTCTTTTTCTTTCTTATTTCTCGTTATTCTAGTTTTAGAACATAGATTTTTTTTCTACTTCTTATCTATACTTCTTAAAATTACGAAAATTTATTTTAAGTGGTTAAATTGATAGACATCAAAATTTTCTGGTTCGTAGTAATAGTTGGATTTGTACGTGGACCGGGTTATTGGAGCCAAACAGTCTTCAATTATATTGAGACCAAACGAATCCTGCCCCTCTGCTGCATCTTTTGGCTATTCGAAACGTGGGCAAAATCAGAAAAGTCTATTAATTGGATAACTTATATAATTTTTTCTTTCCTTTTAAAAACTAATAGGATATTCAGTGAATGCACCGAGCAAGACGTTCACCACCTTTTGTACGTTCACCACCTGTAACTAGATCAAGACATCTAGAAAATATTACCGCCGTTGATTTTTCTTTAGAATCGTCATCCAGTCAACCAAGTACTCCAGTTCAAATTTCTGATAATCCATTTTTTGAACCCGACCTCACAATTGAGAATCCGGAGAATATTCAGGGACGATTCATAGATCCTGAACCATTAAATTTTCCTCCGGAACCACCAATCATTCAAACAGAGATTGTTGAGGAACGAACCATTAAATCAGAATCCTCTAGTGATTCCGATTCAACAAATTCAATTATGGAGAATCTGGAACCTTTAAGTATGGAAGACCGAATGAGAGCTAAACGCACTGGCCAAGGTCACGCAATTACTCATCCAGACATTAATGCGCCAGATTATGAAATCAAAGGACAAATTCTACACATGGTGACTAATCAATGCCAATTTAGTGGTGCGCCGAAGGAAGATCCAAATGAAAATCTTCGTACCTTTAATAGGATCTGCACTCTATTTAAAATCCGAGAAGTGGAGGATGAACAGATATATCTCATGTTATTTCCCTTGACTTTAAAGGGAGAAGCCAAAGATTGGTTGAAATCGTTACCTGAAGGGGCGATTGATACATGGGACGTTTTAGTTGAAAAATTTCTTAAACAATTCTTTCCGGCATCTAAAGCCGTAAGACTTCAAGGAGAAATTGTTACGTTCACACAGAAGCAAAATGAAACTCTATATGAGGCGTGGACAAGATTTGGAAAGTTATTAAGAGGATGTCCGCAACATGGTTTAGACACCTGTCAAATAGTACAAATATTCTACCAAGGATGCGACATCACTACAAGAAAAGACATCGATATAGCAGCTGGTGGTTCTATTATGAAGAAAACCGAAACTGATGCTTACAAAATTATTGATAACACTGCTTCCCACTCACATGAGTGGCACCAAGAAAAAGATATCGTTAGATCATCTAAAGCAGCTAGAGCCGATTCTAGCCATGACTTAGATTCCATTTCCGCAAAGATAGATGCTGTCGAGAGACGAATGGAAAAGATGACTAAAGATATCCACTCAATACGAATTAGTTGTGAGCAGTGTGGAAGACCACATTTGACAAAAGATTGTCTCAGTATTGAATTAACAATGGAACAAAGAGAGAATGTTTCATATCTAAACCAAAGGCCTGGAAATAATTATCAGAATAATTATCAACCGCCAAGACCAATTTACAATCAAAACTAGAATTATAATCGAAATATTCCATACAACAACCAACAAGGTCCTAACAATCAACAAGTATCCAATAATACTTACAATCAGCAAAGACCTAATTTTCAAAACAAACCACCACAAACCGATGATAAAAAGCCGAATTTAGAAGATATGATGACAAAGCTAGTTGAAACTCAAACGCAGTTTTTCACATCTCAAAAACAAACTAATGAACAAAATGCTCAAGCATTTAGAAATCAACAAGCTTCTATTCAAAACTTGGAACAAGAAGTAAGTAACCTAGCAAGGTTAATAGGTGAAAGAAAACCGGGAAGTTTACCTAGTGATACAAATGCTAACCCCCGGAATGAAACAGCTAAAGCCATTACCACAAGAAGTGGTACAACACTTAAACCACCTGAAATACCTATAACTTCTGATGAAGCTATTGCTACTCCACAAGAACCACAACCTGATCAAGATAAGGAAAAAGAACCGGTAGTTGAAAAGGTTAATGAAGATAACACAGTTAAGGCTAAACCTTATGTTAAACCATACCAACCACCACTTCCTTACCCGAGTAAAATGAAAAAAGAGAAACTTGAAGCCGAGCAATCCAAATTCTTGGATATGTTTAAACAGATAAATGTAAATCTTCCTTTCATTGATGTGATTTCAGGAATGCCTAGATATGCTAAATTTCTGAAAGATCTAATCTCAAATAGAAAGAAAATGGAAGAACTCTCGGCTGTTACTATGAATGCTAATTGTTCAGCAGTGCTGTTGAATAAGATACCAGAAAAATTATCTGATCCAGGAAGTTTCACAATTCCATGTTTTCTAGGTAGTCTTAGTTCAATAGAAGCATTGGCAGACTTAGGTGCTAGTATAAATTTAATGCCGTATTCATTATACGCTAAACTAGACCTTGGAGAATTGAAACCAACAAGAATAAGTATACAACTAGCCGATAGATCAATAAAATATCCTAGAGGGATAATGGAGAACATGCTAGTTAAAGTTGGTACTTTAGTATTTCCAGTAGATTTTGTTGTTCTGGACATGGAAGAAGATTCTCAAGTTCCTCTCATATTAAGAAGATCATTCTTAAACACGGCTAAAGCAATGATAGACGTGTTCGGTAAGAAATTGACCCTAAGTATAGAGGATGAGAGTGTTACCTTTTCAGTTGATAGAGCAATGCAACAACCGCAATCTGCAGATGATACATGTTATTATATTCAAACTATAGATTCACATGCAGAATTATTAGAAGAATTTCCAGAATTACAAGGAACGGGAGAATGTTCTTTAGGAGAAGGAACTGAACCAATTAATGAAGCTGAAATGTTAGCTACACTAATAGCTAATGGATATGAACCAACAACAGAAGAAATTCAAATGCTAAAAGAAGAAGACAGATATCGATATAAATCATCGATAGAAGAACCTCCGAAATTAGAGTTAAAGCCACTTCCAAACCATTTGGAATACGCTTATTTACATGGTAAATCTGAATTACCTGTAATAATATCGTCTTCTCTTACTGAAAATGAGAAATCACAACTCATTTTTGTGTTGAAAGCTCATAAACCAGCCATTGCATGGAAGATTCATGATATAAAAGGAATAAGTCCTTCGTATTGCACACATAAAATCTTTATGGAAGAAGGTCATAAAACGTATGTGCAACGCCAATGAAGACTAAATCCGAATATGCAAGATGTTGTTAAAAAAGAAATAATTAAACTGCTAGATGCAGGTTTAATTTATCCAATTTCTGATAGTCCATGGGTAAGCCCAGTTCAATGCGTGCCTAAGAAGGGTGGCATGACTGTCATTACAAATGAAAAAAATGAGCTTATTCCTACTAGGACTGTAACAGGATGGCGTGTGTGTATTGATTATAGAAAATTAAATGACGCCTCCAGAAAAGATCACTTTCCCTTACCTTTTATTGATCAAATGTTGGAAAGATTAGCCGGAAACAGTTACTATTGTTTTCTTGATGGATTTTCCGGATATTTTCAAATTCCAATAGCACCCAAAGACCAAGAGAAAACCACATTCACGTGCCCTTATGGTACTTTTGCTTACAAACGCATGCCATTTGGACTTTGCAACGCCCCTGCAACCTTTCAAAGGTGCATGATGGCGATTTTTCACGACATGATAGAAGAATGCATGGAAGTTTTCATGGATGACTTTTCAATCTTCGGTGATACTTTTGAATCATGTCTAGCTAATCTTGAACGAATGCTTATTAGATGCGAACAATCAAATCTAGTTCTTAATTGGGAGAAATGTCATTTCATGGTTAAAGAAGGCATCGTTCTTGGACATAAAATTTCAAAAGAAGGAATTGAAGTGGATAGAGCTAAAGTAGATGTAATTGCTAAACTTCCACATCCCACCAATGATAGAGGAGTTAGGAGTTTTCTAGGGCATGCCGGTTTTTACCGACGTTTCATAAAAGATTTTTCTAAAATTGCCACTCCTATGAATAAACTCCTAGAAAAGGATGCTCCATTCATCTTTTCAGATGAATGCATCAAATCTTTTAATATTATTAAAGAGAAACTCACTAATGCGCTGATCATGATAACACCGAATTGGAATTTACCGTTTGAACTAATGTGCGATGCGATGCAAGTGATTTTGCAATGGGAGCCGTTTTAGGACAAAGAATTGAAAAACGATTTCAGCCTATATATTATGCTAGTAAGACGTTACAAGGAGCACAAACGAATTACACAACTACTGAAAAAGAACTCCTTTCTATTGTATTTGCTTTTGACAAATTTCGTTCATATCTCGTTCTAGCAAAAACGGTGGTCTATACCGACCATTCTGCTCTTAGATACCAATTTTCGAAACAAGATGCCAAACCAAGATTAATCCGTTGGATCTTACTCTTACAAGAGTTCGATATTGAAATCCGAGATAAAAGAGGAGCAGAAAATCTCGCCGCTGATCATCTTTCTCGTCTTGAAAATCCTGAATTAGAAGTTCTAAATGAATCGGCCATACAAGACAACTTTCCTGATGAATATCTATTGAAGATAGATTATAATGAAATTCCATGGTTTGCAGACTATGCAAACTATTTAGTATGTGGATTCCTTGAAAAAGGATTATCGTACCAAAAACGAAAGAAATTCTTCAGTGATATAAAACACTATTTCTGGGAAGATCCACATCTGTTTAAAAGTTGTCCCGATGGAATAATACGCCGATGTGTATTTGGAGATGAAGCTAGTAAAATTTTAAACCATTGTCACACAGGACAACATGAGGGCATTATGGGCCTCAACTAACAGCAAGAAAAGTTTATGATGCTGGATTCTATTGGCCTACAATTTACAAAGACGCACACCTTCTTTGCAAATCTTGTGATGCATGTCAAAGAGTCTGAAAAATAAGTCAACGTGATGAAATGCCACAAAATGTCATTCAAGTATGTGAAATATTTGACATTTGGGGTATTGACTTTATGGGTCCATTTCCAAAATCTCATAATAATCTCTATATTCTCGTAGCCATTGATTAAGTATCTAAATTGGCGGAAGCACAAGCTCTCCCAACTAACGATGCACGAGTTGTAGTCAACTTTGTAAAACATCTTTTTGCAAGGTTTGGAACGCTGAAAGCTTTAATAAGTGATCGGGGTACTCATTTCTGTAATAATAAACTTGAGAAAGTTCTCAAAAGATATGGAGTAACTCATAAAATCTCCACCGCATATCATCCACAAACAAGTGGACAAGTTAAAAATACCAACCGAGCTTTAAAACGTATTCTAGAAAAAACCGTAGGATCAAATCCGAAGGAATGGTCCATTAAATTGGAGGATGCACTCTGGGCTTTTAGAACAGCCTACAAAACTCTAATTGGAACCACACCTTTTAGACTCGTTTATGGAAAAGCATGTCATCTTCCAGTAGAAATTGAACACAAAGCATTTTGGACTTTGAAGACATGTAATCTTGATTTACATGAAGCTGGACGTCTACGGTTAAGTCAACTAAACGAATTAGAAGAATTAAGACATGAAGCATACGAAAATTCATTAATCTATAAAGAAAGAACGAAGAAATGGCATGATAAAAGAATCAGAAGTTCAAAATAATTCAAAGAAGGAGATAGAGTTCTTCTTTTCAATTCACGATTCAAGCTATTTCCTGGAAAATTGAAATCAAGATGGTCTGGACCATTCATAGTGAAAAGAGTTTTCCCATACGGAACAGTGGAATTGATAAATTCAAATGGGATTGAATTTAAGGTTAATGGTCACAGAGTTAAACATTACATAGATAGTCCAATGGAAATCGACAATGAAGTTAATCACAATTTCGATACCACAACTAACTAAGTGTGGGGAGAATCAAGTCTTTAAAGGATAATATGTATTTCTGTTAGAGTTAGATTGTCTGTTTTCGTGTAGTTCTCGAAAATGGAACCCGAATGGTCTTTCCCTAGCAGACCCTAAAGAACTAGTCTTCTCCCCCCATTCTGAATTTTTATTTTTTTAGGAAATGAAGACTTCCTGTGAACTAACCATGGTCTAATGCTACACGCTTTGATCACTAAATGTAATAATGACACACTTCCGAGTGAACTAGTATCAGTAATCAGAGAAAGATTGGACGGAGTAAGAAAAGAATCCAGATGCGAAGATAATAAGTTACAATTTGGTAAAGGAAAATCAAAATCCGCAGCGAAAAGAAGAGCACGACACCTTGAAAGATGTCACAAATGCGGAAAATGGTCACATGGAGGTAAATGTTCAAATAATCAAACCTATTCAAACATCGAATTTGTTACTTTATGCAGAGACGGACCGTTCATATGTTTAGAAGAAAAAACACTGAATGCTCGAGGTTACGCCTATGTAGCTATGGAAAACTAATTAAACCGACTATCTTATGAATGAGATAGATCATATAACTAAGAATACTATCTCACAGGTAAGTCTGTACAGTTTTTATTTTTTATTTTTATTTTTAACCTTTTGATAATAAACGCTAAATTGTTCGCTATAAAGTATTAAATTGGTATTGAATAAAATTAGGTTTGGCGACCGAAATTATTGATATCATACAAAAATTTATTACATCACTGCGAAATTTAACGTTTATTCTTAAGGTATAAATATCTTTAATCAATCAACCCAAAATATTTCAAAAATTCGTCATGAGTTAAATTAGGTCATGGAACCGAAATTACTTTACTGAAAAGAGGGGCGTATATTTTTGATAATATTTGATTGATTAAAGTGGGATAAAAGCCAAAAAGATTTTTAATTTTATTTTTACCATATTTTAAAATTAATATATAAAAATTAAAATAATATTGTAAACTTTTTAAAATTAATATATTTAAAATTGTAAATATTTAAAAAATTAATCTTTTTAATATAAGTTTGTATGTATAAAAACAAAAATATAATATAAGTTTGGTGTGAATTTATAATATAAATTTTTAATTAAGTTTGGTGTGAATTTTTAATTTTATGCATTTTAAATTTAAGTTTGGTGTGAATTTAAAATTTTATGCATTTTAAATTTAAGTTTGGTGTGAATTTAAAAACAAACATTTACTTTATTTTGCTAAGTTAAAAATATGTTTTTTAAAATTCGTCGTGAGTTGAAGACTAGGTCGTTGAACCGAAATTGCTTTACCCGAGGGAGGGACGAGAACTTTTATTATCATTATTTTTAATCTTATTGAATTAAAGTATGCCAAAAATATTAAAAAACCCAAAAATCTATACTTTTAAAACCGCGCTTTGATTTGACAAATTTTAAAAATTTTGTCAAGGGACAGACTAGGACATCGATCCGAAACACCCTCGCTCCTAAAGGAAAACAAATTTTTAAAATTTAATTAATTATAAGTTTTATAAAGTATAAGGTTTTATTTAAAAAAAAAAAAGGGCAAAACACTGTAGCCGGGTACCCATGCGATCGCATGGGAATCACCCTATACCTCCATGCGATCGCATGGAGGCAAATTTCTGGCCAGATCAAAACAGACAGCGAGTCTGTTCTTCAACACAAACACACACATTTACACGAAAATACTCTCAAATCTTCATCAAAATTCACCAAAATCCACCGTAATTCATCATTTTTCTTGCTCTAATCATGCCTAGATTCTCATTCTTCAGCAAAATGGTAAAAAATACACCCCTAAACTCATAAATTTGCTAGTTTTTGTGATAAATTCTAATTTTTTACCTAATGCAATTTTATTAATTTCTAGTGTAATTAGTGTTAAATTGTTAGTATTTTATGCATGTATAACCTAGATTGATGCTATTTAACATGATTTGAAGCTAAAAATTTCAAAATTTTTAGAAATCTAGGGTTTGTGTTCTTGAGCAATTTGGGGCTTTTTGATATAAACAGGTTATGGCCGATTTTTGTCATGAATTATTGCTAAATTGAGTAGTGTAACATGTTTAGATAGCTAAATGATCCAAACATTGATCCTAAACATGATTTTTAGAGATTAAAGTGGACTTTTTAAGTTCAAAATTCATGAACTTGATTAATTTGATATATTTGCCATTTGAGACTTGTTTAATTATTAGTAATGACTATTTTGACATGTTATTTGAGTTAAATGCTTATGAATTTTATATACATTTTCATATGTGCTTATTTGAAAAGTGTAGAATTGTGAAAAATTGTGAAAATGTGTATAAGTTTAATTTTGATTTAACATGTTATAGTGATTGTTTTAAGTTGTTATTTTGCTAACACTAATGCATATTTGGATGCACAAATTTTGTGTTTAATGTGTTTTGCAGAAAGCCGATACTGGAGGTTCAGGAGCATCATCATCTAGACGACCAGCACCAGCACCAGAACCAGAACTAGAAATGCAACACGAACAACAACCACAACAGGAATAACAACAACAGCCTGATCAGCACGTACCTTATTATGATCCGGTACAGTTTGTTAATGAATTCATAGTATTCCCAATGAGGCTGCCAGTAGAATTCCCAACGATTCCTGAGCACACTCTGCATCCTAATCTGAGATTTGATAGGAGATGGAGAGATTACGAGACATATCAAAGGAACAACTTCAAATTGGTAACAAAAAATTTAGAGGTGCCAAGGGTAATCGATTGGGCCCCTTTGGAAACGGTCCATCTAGCTGACCGTGTTAGACAGCTTTTGGTTCAAAGGTGTGGCAGTTCTTCTTTTACAGATTGGGAACGTCTCTTCACCATTCGTAGACCTGTATATAAGGAATGGTATGTTGAGTTGATGAGTACTGTTTCACTTGATACAAATATAGTTAGAATAGATGATAGAAGATTTCTTAGGTTTATCCTTGGCGGTAGGATGTACAGAATGTCCATGCTGGACATGGCCAGGGCCTTACAGATATATACTCCTGGTGAGTTGCTATTACCCGATTGTACAAATTTGATTCATTATGGTGAAAGGGTAGATAGCAACTTTGACGCTGACGCCATTTGGAGGCGTATGTCACATTTTGATGTTTTTACACGAGCAGGAGGACACTCCTATACACATATTGACAGAGCCGAGCTTCATATTATTCATAGATTTTTAGCTAACTCGATTACACAGAGAGGTCACAATAAAGAAAAAATTACCTTACATGATTTATTCTACCTAAAGTGTATTCGGGATCCTAGAAGCTTTGTCAATATCCCTTACTGTGTTGCTTTTTATTTATCTAAAATGGTAGAGGGAATGCAGGACGGGAGTATAATAGGAGGAGGTATTTTTGTTACTCTCATTGGAGAGTATTTAGGTGTTGATAGGAACCAAGGGGGTCCATTACAGCTTTGTAGAGAACAGGTTGAGCCCTTAGGATTAAAAGTTTATGTGGGTGCTAAGGTATTGAAAAGTAGACGTAACCAGGCAGTATCCTATGAGGGATCTCATCCTCAGGTAGAGAGAGGCTCAGACGAGAAAATGGAGGAGGCAGAAGACATTAGGGATGTCTTTCGAGATGCAATTCTTGACATCCACGTTCGTATAGATGAGGAAGCAATGACGAACGTGGCCAGACATAGTATGTATGAGCAGTGGAACTCCGAGCGATTATACGAGGATTATAGGCGACGCCAACACGATAGCTGGGTAGTTCATCAGCACCAAATCATGAGCCATCTATCATATCAGGTACCAAATAACTATGCACCTACTAGACCTGCTCATTTTCCGCCACACAGCCCCGATATCTGACCACCCTTTAACCGGTATGACTATAACCAAGCCTATCAGAACACCTATAACCAACAATGGAACCCACCTGATGAGATGAACTGGAACCCCTATCCAGACTGATTTGGTTCCATTTGGTTATTTATATGATTTATATGATTTTTATCTTTTTACTTATTCATGTTTAAACTTATGTTATTGAATATACTTATGTAATTTTTATAATTTTTATTATTATTGTGTACTAATATTTCACATTTAGGATTTAAAAGTGGGATATTAAGTCCCATTTCAAATTGCCATGCATGTTTATATTTGTATGTATGTATATTGTAAATTGTACAAAACAGGGTAAAACAGCGCATTTTCAAAGACTGGCATTAAGTTCAGCAAAAGCTACTAATTTTGACGACAAGATAAATGTGATGTAACAACAGACGGAATGAACAAATGATATGCATCATTTATCATTCAGCAAACAAACGCCAATATGTTTGGAAACTTTGGTAAAATTTAATCATTTTCACACTAATCACCCTCAATAATTTAAATTGTTACTGATTTCTTGCAAATGAGGGCATTGCAAGATCTTAAGTGTGGGAAGGGGTTAAATTCTTTCGAATTTTAAATTTTTTACTTTATACACTTGGTTACCATTAGAAATACTAGTAAAGTAGTAGTTGTATTAGAATCTAGTGCTCTCTGACAAAGAACAGCCCTAGTCTTATATACTGACTACCCAATTCTAGTAAAATTTTTCAAAATTTTCAATTAAATGAACTCAAAATCATGTTTATACATATTTATGAACGATAAAACTAGGTGTTAACATCGAAATTATTGTTACCTCAGAAAGGACATAAATTGAGAAACAAACCAAAATGTTAAAATTAATTTAAAATAGAATGGAGGACAATAAAAAGGAAAATAAAAGCCAAGTGTGGAAAAAATTACCAAGTTATCATAAACATATATCACATATTTCTGTAACAAATAATTGAAGATACTTTTGCTTTGGACTAAACTAAACAGTTTTACCCGATTTACTGTAATATATTTGAAAGAAAGATGGATCTACACGATGAATCAATTCCATCATTTAAAGGAAGTAAAGTCTTCCGAAAAAGACACGCGCTTCTTGATTTAGGTCATGAAGTTGTCGTCCAGACCAGCTGTAGGTTGACGAAAAACCTAGAAAAGTCATCACTAAAATCAGCAGGAAATCCACGGACCTCAACATCAAACAGGGTCGCCAAGTGGTCAGACTTATCCTAACCATGAGAGGATCTGTCTCGTACAATGGGGGGGGCACCGTGCAAATTAGCTTGATAAGACTAATAAATCAGATCCCCAGAAAGGATAATCTCCTTTAAAGATCAAAAATCAGCTTTTAAGACTGATATTACTCAATCCTAGAGATTGACCTTAAAGATTGAGAATTACAAACTCATGGAATTCAATGATATCTAAACTCGAGCTTGAACGAGAAAATATTTTGAACAAAATTACAAACCGATTTGTTTTCTGAAAACCCATTTTCAATGCGTTCATTACCATTGAACGTAAAATCCTAGGAATTCACCTGGAATTCATTAGGTCACCTGAACTAAATCGGGTGTCAACCGTAAGAACGGTGGTTGCATAGCATGGTCAAAGACAGGACCTTGTGCCAGATCGAAAAATCATAAGGGTGAGCTTTACTATTGCTCCTACCAAGGATAGTAATTGCGTCCGACACGTTATAGACCATAATTAAAAGAATGTCAGGGGGTATTGCCTTAACAGTTGCTTGTTCAAACGCTTTCCTTTACAACCGGACGGTAGTTTACCGAAAGGTAATATATGGAGCAAGTATACTGGACGTGTTGCTTTCCCAATACAAGGTTAGCAAGTGGGTAACACAAAACCACAAGTTTTGAGCTAAAATTTTCAAATCTGAAACCCACCAAACCCACAAAAATATTTTGTAAACACCGGTGAAGGGTTATTCCGGAAAACTTATCTAGGGTAAAAGCTAGATTGAATTTTCAAAAAGATCAAATGTTTTCATAAAGATCCAATTTCTTAAAGGATCTAAATTTTTATAGTCATGTGGGACTGTAAACCACAACGTTACTACCATTGTTTATACCGCCGTAAAGAAATCACTGATGTACAAAGTGTGAAGAATAAAGAAGTGATTCTAGTATTTCAAGACTATATTGCTTGAGGACAAGCAAAGCTCAAGTGTGGGAATATTTGATAATGCTAAAAATGAACATATATTTCATAGCATTATTCCTCAAGAAAGACAAGCTTTTAGTTGCAATTGTTCTATTTACAAGTGATAAGGCTAAAAAGGAACATATATTTCATAGCAAAATCCCCCAAGAAAGACAAGATTTTAGTTGCAATTGTTCCATTTTCGAGTAATATTCGTTTATTTTAAATAATTACGAAGACAAAAGGCGAAAACGAAGATTTGAAGACGCAAAGGTCCAAAAAGCTAAAAAGTACAAGATACAATAAAAAAGGTTCAAATTATTGATGAGGAATGTCTAAAAATGACAAGAGTACAAGTTACAAAACGCAAAGTACACGATATAAAATAGTACGCAAGGACGTTCGAAAATCCGGAACCGACACATGAACCAACTTTCAACGCTCAACGCAACGGATCTGAAAGTACAAGTCAACTATGCACAAGAATATAATATAATATTTAAATAATTCATAATAAGAATAATATTAAATATTAAAAAGTTGTTAATTGAGCATAGTTCAGGGGTCATAAGTGAAAATTTCAATTTATCATTTGCCTATAAAAGGCCATCTAAATCGATGATTTAGATACACCTTTTCAATTCTCTTTCTTTGTAACATATATATTTATATTTATAATATTAATTTTAATTTTAAGTTTAATAATAATTTTGAGGTAGTGTAACAAATGTTTAACGGGTTTTAAGTCGGAACTCTGTCCGTGTAACGCTACGCTATAAATAATCATTGTAAGTTATGTTCTTCCTTTTTAAATTAATGTCTCGTAACTAAGTTATTATTATGCTTATTTGAGCCGAAGTAATCGTGATGTTAGGCTAAAATATTAAGATGGGGTTATTGAACTTTGGACCATAATTAAGGTTTGGGCAAAAGACCGACACTTGTGGAAATTGGACTATTGACTATTAATAGATGGGGGGTATTGTCTAATTGAGTGACAACTCATTGGAGTCTGTCGAACCTATCTTCAAATTAATTAACCTAATAATTAATAATGATTATGGTTGTCCTATTTAGTGACGTTCATATGGAATCTGTTATAATCATTTAATTAATCAATTGGGTTGGGTAATTGATTATTCATTCTGATCAAGTGGATGAATTAATATTCATAAACTAATTAAAACAGGGGTGGATTACATACAGTGATAACTGGTGTAATTGTTGACAGAAGTGATAACTGCGTCACAGTTTAAATCCTTAATCAGTTGGAATATTTGACTTCGGGTATAAGGGTAATTTGACGAGGATACTCGCACTTTATATTTATGACCGATGGACTATTATGGACAAAAACCAGATAGACGTATCAAATAAACCAGGACAAAGGACAATTAACCCATGGTAATAAATTAAAATCAACACGTCAAACATCATGATTACGGAAGTTTAAATAAGCATAATTCTTTTATTGTATTTCTCATCGTATCTTTATTTAATGTCATTTTATTACTCGCAATTTTATTTACTGTCATTTTATTTATTGTCATTATTTTACGCACTTTAATTATCGTCATTTATCTTTACGCTTAAAATATAGAATCGACAAACCGGTCATTAAATGGTAAAACCCCCCTTTTATAATAATATTACTACTTATATAATTATATATATTTTGTATAAATATAGTTAAAAATATAGTAAGTATCACCAGCTCCCTGTGGAACGAACCGGACTTACTAAAAACTACACTACTCTACGATTAGGTACACTGCCTATAGTGTTGTAGCAAGGTTTAGGTATATCCCATCCGTAAATTAATAAAACTTGTGTCATATTTTGTAGTATTTCCTAGTAAAAATAATACTATTTCGTACCCTCACGCTACATCATCAACAAGTGATATTCGTTTAAATAATAAAAGGTGAAGACAAAAGACAGATTCAACGAATTAAAGACGCAAACGACCAAAAAGTTCAAAAGAACAAATTACAATCAAAGAGATTCCAATTATTGATAAGAAACGTCTCGAAATTACAAGAGTACAAGATTCAAAACGCAAAGTACAAGATATTAAATTGTACGCAAGGACGTTCGAAAATCCGGAACCGGGACCAGAGTCAACTCTCAACGCTCGACGCAACGGACTAAAAATTTCAAGTCAACTATGCACATGAATATAATATAATATATAATTAATTCTTAAAATTAATATATATATATATTATATTATATTTAAAAACCATCGGCATAAAAAAAACAAAGACTTTTGAGTCTCCCCAGCTGGCCATGCGATCGCATGGCCTGGAAAGCATAAATCCATGCGATCGCATGGTGCACAGTTCCAGCCCACATGCCTATAAAAATCGAGCTTTGGTGCACCACAAAAACACATCTTTTTCTTCTCCTCATTCAACGTATAATATTTATATTTATATTATAATTTTAATTTTAATTTATAATAATAAGGGTGTGTTAGCGAATGTTGTAAGGGTGTAAGTCGAAATTCTATCCGTGTAAAGCTACGCTATTTTTAATCATTGTAAGTTATATTCAACCTTTTTAATTTAATGTCTCGTAGCTAAGTTATTATTATGCTTATTTAATCCGAAGTAATCATGATGTTGGGTTAAAAATATTAAAATTGGGTAATTGGGCTTTGTACCATAATTGGGGTTTGGACAAAAGAACGACACTTGTGGAAATTAGACTATGGGCTATTAATGGGCTTTATATTTGTTTAACTAAATGATAGTTTGTTAATTTTAATATAAAGATTTACAATTGAACGTCCCTATAAATAACCATATACACTCGATCGGACATGATGGGCGGGGTATTTATATGTACGAATAATCGTTCATTTAACCGGACACGGGAATGGATTAATAGCCACTAGAATTATTAAAACAGGGGTGAAATTATGTACAAGGACACTTGGCATAATTGATAACAAAGTATTAAAACCTTGGGTTACATTCAGTCGACATCCTGGTGTAATTATTAAACAAAGTATTAAAATCTTGTTAAAGTTTAAGTCCCCAATTAGTTGGAATATTTAACTTCGGGTATAAGGATAATTTGACGAGGACACTCGCACTTTATATTTATGACTGATGGACTGTTATGGACAAAAACCAGACGGACATATTAAATAATCCAGGACAAAGGACAATTAACCCATGGGCATAAAACTAAAATCAACACGTCAAACATCATGATTACGGAAGTTTAAATAAGCATAATTCTTTTATTTCATATTTAATTTCCTTTATTTTATATTTAATTGCACTTCTAATTATCGCACTTTTATTTTTTGTTATTGTATTTAATTGCACTTTTAATTATCGTACTTTTTTAATTATCGCAAGTTTATTTTATCACACTTTTATTTATCGCAATTTTATTATCATTATTTACTTTACGCTTTAAATTAAGTTTTTTATTTATTCAATATTTTACATTTTATTTTAACTGCGACTAAAGTTTTAAAATTGACAAACCGGTCATTAAATGGTAAAAACCCCCCTTTATAATAATAATATTACTTATATATATATTTGTATTTTTATAAAATAAAACTAATATAGCGTTAAGCTTTGATTAAAAGATTTTCCCTGTGGAACGAACCGGACTTACTAAAAACTACACTACTGTACGATTAGGTACACTGCCTATAAGTGTTGTAGCAAGGTTTAAGTATATCCATTCAATAAATAAATAAATATCTTGAGTAAAATTGTATCGTATTTAATAGTATTTCCTTGTAAAATATAAGCTATTTTATATACACCTCGCATAACATCATTTAACAAAAAGTTTGACCGTTGTTTTAGACCACAAGATTTAGTTTGTAAAGTTGATCTCGAAAGATCGAAAGAAATAGTTATGCCAATTCATGATATTTAAACTAAACAATAGTATGCCCCATGACAAGTTAGTTCTACTTGTCGGTTTAATTTTATTATCAAGTAATACAAAGACATAGTCAAATGTATCGGGGACGTTACTCCCAATAGGCCTACCCCCAATAACCTAGCATGCCGAGCACTTAAAAATATCACTGTAGGGACTTTAGCTGAACAAAGCCGGGTATAGCATAGTTTAAGCAGTTTGGTACTTGTGTCTAAAGTGTAAAAAGTAAAAAAAAATAGCATGTGTCTCACCCCAAAAGTAAGTAAGTTTTGCTAGCAATAAAGAGGGGCTATGAATTCACCTTAAATAGCAGTTGAAGTATTCCACGCAAGAAAGGAAAGTAAAGCAAGTAAGTGACCGGGATATCAACTAGAAGTAGTTCTTCAAGAGAGAAATGAGAGATTAAGGTGCAAGTTTGAAATAAGAAATGTATGCGGTATTTATAGTTGAAAATGTTAGGTAAAAAAAATAAAATAAGTAAAAGAAATAAAAAGAAAAATATATATTAAAGCTTAAAATAATAAAAGTAGTTTGTATTTTTATTAAAAGTAATTCTTAAAAGTTAAAATAAGAAAAAGTAGTTTATTTTTTTATTAAAAGTAAATCTTAAAAGTTAAAATAAGAAAAAGTAGTTTGTATTTTTATTAAAAGTAAATAAGAAAAAGTAGTTTGTATTTTTATTAAAAGTAAATCTTAAAAGTTAAAATAAGAAAAAGTAGTTTGTATTTTTATTAAAAGTAAATCTTAAAAGTTAAAATAAGAAAAAGTAGTTTGTATTTTTATTAAAAGTAAATAAAAAAAAGTAGTTTGTATTTTTATTAAAAGTAAATCTTAAAAGTTAAAATAATAAAAGTAGTTTGTATTTTTATTATAAGTAAATAAGAAAAAAGTAGTTTGTATTTTTATTAAAAGTAAATCTTAAAAGTTAAAATAAGAAAAAGTAGTTTGTATTTTTATTAAAAGTAATTCTTAAAAGTTAAAATAAGAAAAAGTAGTTTGTATTTTTATTAAAATTAAATCTTAAAAGTTAAAATAAGAAAAAGTAGTTTGTATTTTTATTAAAAGTAAATAAGAAAAAGTAGTTTGTATTATTTTTAAAAGTAAATCTTAAAAGTTAAAATAAAAAAAAGTGGTTTATATTTTTATTAAAAGTAAATCTTAAAAGTTAAAATAAGAAAAAGTAGTTTGTATTTTTATTAAAAGTAAATAAGAAAAAGTAGTTTGTATTTTTATTAAAAGTAAATCTTAAAAGTTAAAATAATAAAAGTAGTTTGTATTTTTATTAAAAGTAATTCTTAAAAGTTAAAATAAGAAAAAGTAGTTTGTATTTTTATTAAAAGTAAATCTTAAAAGTTAAAATAAGAAAAAGTAGTTTGTATTTTTATTAAAAGTAAATAAGAAAAAGTAGTTTGTATTTTTGTATTTATTTATTAAAAGTAGGTTTAGTTTTGATTTTTTTTATAAAATTCTAAAAAAATTATTTAATACATTTCTAAGAAAATTTAACATTTATTTCTATATTTGTTTAATTATTAAATACGAATTTTATATAAAAATTATTATTATATTCAGTTTTTATAATTAAAATTAAAATTTATGATTATTACTTTATAGTTTTTATTAGTTTTATAAATGTTATAATATTATTTATTATTTAGTTAATTATATATTCTATTAACTAAATAACAAAAGTAATATAAATATTATATATATTCATTGATGTAATTATGTTATACTATATAACATAACCTTATTTATAATATTTATAATTATATTCTTTATTTTAAGCGTACGTTTATTCGGTCAACGTTAAATTTATTCGTATATAACAACTCTAGGTATTTTAGTAAAATCGGAAGTCGAAAAGTGAGGGTTGTTACAGTACCTCCCCGTTAATAAAAACTTTGTCCCGAAGTTTTAGATAGACTTCTCAGATGCATCAGCGGTTGAGAAGAGATGGGGATATTTCTGTTTCATTTGGTCTTCACGTTCCCAGGTATACTCGGGGCCACGTCGTGAATTCCAACGGATCTTAACAATAGATATGGTGCTTTGTTTTAAGCGTTTAGCAGATCGGTCCATGACTTCTACGGGTTCCTCTATGAAGTGCATTTTATCATCAATGCGAACGTCATCTAAAGGAATAACGAGAGTGTCATTAGCAATACACCGTTTAAGATTTGAGACATGAAACACATCATGTACTTGACTGAGTTCGGTTGGTAGTTCTAATCGATATGCCACGGGACCAATTCTTTCAGTAATTGTGAAAGGTCCAACATATCGTGGACTGAGTTTACTTCGTTTACCGAAAAGGACAACACCTTTCCAAGGGGATACTTTCAACATGACTTTATCTCCAACTTGGTATTCGATGTCCTTTCATTTCTTATCAGCATAACTCTTCTGTAGACTACGGGCAGTTTCTAAATGTTGCTTGATTTGAACAATCTTTTCGGTAGTTTCGTGAATAATTTCAGGACCAGTTAAATGTCTGTCCTCAAGTTCATCCCAATACAGAGGGGATCTACACTTCCTTCCATATAGAGCTTCAAAAGGTGCAACTTTAATGCTAGAGTGATAACTGTTGTTATAAGAAAATTCAACCAAAGGCGGATGTCTATCCCAGCCTTTGCCGAAGTCGATAACACAAGCGCGAAGCATATCTTCCAATGTTTGAATGGTTCATTCACTTTGACCATCGGTTTGCGGATGATAAGTAGTACTCATGTCGATTTGAGTTCCAAGAGCAGTTTGTAAGGATTTCCAGAATCTGGAAGTGAATCTACTGTCGCGATCGGATATGATTGATATAGGAACACCATGACGAGAGACAATTTCTTTGATATACAGTTGTGACAATCTCTCCATCTTGTCAGTCTCCTTGATCGGTAAGAAATGAGCAGATTTAGTAAGACGATCTACTATGACCCATATAGTATCATTGCCACTAGAAGTCTTGGGCAATTTAGTAATAAAGTCCATAGCGATACATTCCCACTTCCACTGCGGAATATCGGGTTGTGTCAACAGACCAGAATGCTTTTGATGTTCAGCCTTGACTTTCAAACAAGTGAGACACTTACTAACATAAATAGCAATGTCGGCTTTCATGTTAGGCCACCAGTAGAATTCCTTCACATCGTGGTACATCTTACTGGAACCTGGATGAATAGAATACCTAGTCTTATGCGCTTTATCCAAGACTAGTTCACGAAGATTACCGAAGCGAGGAACCCAAATTCTGTTGCCAAAGTACCGTGTACAATTAGCTTTCACTTGGAGTTGATTCTCGAAACTGATAGGTCCTTCACCTTCGATAAATGTTGGTTTAATAGCTTCCAGTTGAGCTTCGCAGATTCGTGATATAAGATTTGATTTGATTTTCAGGTTTAAGGCACGAACACGTTTAACATCGTCTTTTCGACTAAGGGCATCGGCAACTACATTTGCCTTGCCAGGATGATATTCCATCTTACAGTCATAATCGTTCAATAACTCGAGCCATCGGCTTTGCCTCATATTTAGCTGTTTTTGATCAAAGATGTGTCGAAGAATTTTATGGTCAGTGTATACCATAAACTGGGTACCATATAGATAATGTCTCCATATCTTTAATGCAAATACCACGGCACCTAACTCAAGGTTGTGTGTGGTATAGTTCTCCTCGTGTTTCTTCAATTGTCTAGATGCGTAGGCAATAACCTTTTCATGTTGCATTAAAACACAACCAAAGCCTTGCTTTGAGGCATCGCAGTAAACAACAAAATCATCAGTACCTTCAAGTAAAGATAGAATCGGGGTTGTGGTCAACTTCTCCTTCGAAATCTTGAAAGCAAATTCCTATTCTTCGGACCACTCAAACTTCTTCCCCTTTTGAGTTAGCTTCGTAAGAGGTTTGGCAAGAAGGGAAAAATCCTTTATGAATCTCCGGTAATAACCAGCAAGTCCCAAAAATTGACGAATATGCTTCGCAGTCTTTGGTATCTCCCAGTTCTGGATAGCGGTAATCTTAGCTGGATCGACATGTATTCCATTACTATCAGCAACGTGTCCGAGGAATTGTACGGTTTTGAGCCAAAACTCGCACTTACAAAACTTAGCGTAGAGTTGTTCCTTTCGTAAGAGTTCAAGAATCACGCGCAGATGTTGCTCATGTTCCTTCTCACTTTTGAAGTAGATCAAAATGTCATCAATGAAAACAATGACGAATTTATCGAGATAAGGTTTGTATACACGGTTCATGAGATCCATGAAAATGGCAGGAGCATTGGTCAAACCAAAAGGCATGACACAGAATTCATAGTGCCCATAACGAGTGCGAAAAGCAGTCTTAGGAATATCGGATTCCTTGACTCTAAGTTGGTGATATCCTGACCTCAAATCAATCTTTGAATAAACACTTGACCCTTGAAGTTGGTCGAATAGATCATCAATGCTTGGCAACGGATAACAGTTCTTGATAGTAAGCTTGTTAAGTTCAATCAATGCACATCCTTAACGTACCATCCTTCTTTTTAACAAATAGAATAGGAGCTCCCCATGGGAACGAGCTTGGACGAATGAAACCTTTATCTAATAGTTCTTGGAGCTGGTTGGATAATTCATTCATCTCGGAGGGTGCTAAACGATACGGCGCTTTAGCAATAGGAGCAGCACCGAGAGTTAAATCAATTTGAAATTCAACTTGTCGAGGAGGTGGAAGACCAGGAAGATCTTCGAGAAACACATCGGAAAGTCTTTAGCCAATGGTACATCTTTAATACGCTTCTCTTTCAATTCAATCATCTTAACGTGAGCTAGAATAGCTGGATAACCTTTCTTAAAGTATTTGCGAGTTTTAATACAGGAGATGATGTTGAGATTGGAACCACTCTTTTCACCTTGGATGATGAGAGTCTCTCCATTTCCCAATGGAACATTAACAGTTTTATCGTAACACATGATATATATAAAACACTTTATATTATTAAGGAACGAGGCATTAAATAAGCCTTTTAGTGCACGATTTGGAAATAGAAATAGTTTTAAGGCATAGCCTTTACATAGATAGAAAATGGAAAAATAACTAAAGAATATTAAGATTGAAGTAGTATTCATGTCTCTTCTTCTCTTCCTCAAACTGCTTCATCACTTTTTCCATGTTATCCTTCACAAGTTTCTCTAGCCTTTCGGTTTGAGATTCGAGAGATTCTTTGATAAACTTATCATATCGCTCATTCTTTCCTTTTTTGCTTTTCGTAGAGGTACTCGAGATTGTCGTAAAGGTTGATAACACGACTGTTAAGATGTCGTATTCCCTTAAGGCAAGTTGTTTGTTGACTCGGCTTCTCTCCATTTTCATTCAGAAGTTAACATCCTCCTGGAGATGAGCAAATGATTGCTTTCCCCAACGAGTGTTGCGTTCTTCCTCGTACTTTAGGAGCCTTAATTATTTTCTTAGTTAAACAATTTCCTCCCCCAACTTCTTAATTTCGCGGTCCTTTTAATCCATACGGACCTCCACTCTCGCCATGTGGCGAAGCAAACCCTCATACTTAGCAGCCTCATTATAAGAAAGAGTCCGGGCTCTCTTCCTTGATGGACCGGCTTCTTCATGACATTTTCCTTTATCTTCGATTCTCGGAGTTGGATAATATTGAGGAGACCTTTGTGAATTTCGCAGAGTATTTGGACTATAGTTTGGTGAAGCAGGACTGTAAGAAGGACTTCGAACAGGTCTTGATGTTTCAGAGTGTCCAACACCTACTTCGGTAGTAGGGTTGTAGGTTGCCTTGTTAGGCTTGTTAACGCTTGGGCTTGACATCCTATCATTAGGAAAGAGACTTTGATTAGAATCTTTTAGTCAAGTTTTGGAAAGCATAAATGTTTAGATTATAGGGCAATCCTAAGTGCATTAAAGTCTATGGCAGGAAAGGTTATAGTTTCCTAGATTGCTAAGGCACCCTAGCTAACACATAAGGCACACACAAAAATGCAATCCTGGTTCTCTATAACAGCCTGGTTATGCTCTGATACCAATCTGTCACACCCCCAGTTAGGGCCTGGGCGAAATGTGACTTAATATCAAAATATACCAACATATTATAATAAACGAGAACAATACTAAATGATGAATTTAACTTTAATGAGTACGCAGCGGAAAATGAAATGTAGTTACAATGACAGGAATAACAATAATGGAAATGTTCACATGAAGAAGTAATAAATGCGATATCTCTTGATCCTATGTCCAAGTAGCATCACATAAGCAGTA